>NC_066585.1:66160808-66245808 GCF_024323335.1 Lathyrus oleraceus
CGGGGAATCGAATTAGTAACAGCCTCCTTGGAAAGCGTGGTTAGACCTTCTCCTCGATCCTGAAGTCGTGTAGTAATTGCTATTGCTATTTTAGGCATGCATTTTTGTAAACATTGGTCATATTCAAGTGCATAAGTCAATTCAAGTTAAATCAATGGACGTTTACGCAAACAAAACAGAAAAGGTAAAAACAAAAGCATCTTTTTGGAAATGAAATTGTATTGATGTTGAAAGAGGGCCTATAAACAGGCAATTTATGTACAAGGAGACAGAAATCCTAGTAAGAGGAAATTGTCAAGAAAAAGAGAAAGCTATGCAGAAGAAGTCCTATTGATTTTAATTCCAATACTGTCATCATGTCTTCAAGCATCTTATCTCCTGCTGTCGGATAAAGGTGATTGGCTTGTTCAGTCCCTTGAACTTGGTTGAAGCTGACAGAGAACGGGACATAGTCATACGCTTTAATCCCTAATTTTTGCCTGGACTGCCTTTTCGGGTTTTCAGTCCACCGGGATACCCCTTTTTGCCCAAGCCGCCTTTTCAGGTTTTCGACTTGCCGGGTATACGTCTTTATATATTTATCCCTAATTTTTGCCCGAACCCTTTTGGTTCGCCGGGATGCCCTTACTTTTGCCTAGGTACGTCGACCTAGCGGGTCTCTGTTATGCGTAGTATTTTTTAACTATGTCCGCGTTCATAGGATGCGGGAGGTCTTCGCCATCCATTGTAGCAAGTATCATGGCTCCACCGGAGAATACCTTCTTAACCACAAATGGCCCTTCGTATGTGGGAGTCCACTTGCCTCTGGGATCCCCTTGTGGTAGAATGATACGCTTGATCACCAAGTCGCCTACCTGATACACCTGTCTCTTGACTCTTTTGTTAAATGCCTGGGTCATGCGCTTCTGATATATCTGCCCGTGGCAGACAGCTGCAAGTCTCTTCTCGTCAATCAAGTTTATTTGATCGAGTCGAGTCTGAATCCATTCATCTTCGTCTAAGCCCGCCTCTTTCATGATTCTCAGAGAGGGAATCTGGACTTCCATCGGTAAAACAGCTTCCGCTCCGTAGACTAAAGAGAAAGGAGTTGCCCCTGTCGAAGTGCGTACTGAAGTGCGATAACCATGGAGAGCAAATGGTAACATCTCGTGCCAGTCTTTGTACGTTACTGTCATCTTTTGTATGATCTTCTTGATGTTCTTATTAGCAGCCTCCACGGCGCCATTCATCTTTGGCCGGTACGGAGAGGAGTTATGGTGTTTAATTTTGAACTGCGTGCAGAGTTCAGTAATCATCTTGTTGTTCAAATTAGTACCATTGTCAGTGATAATCCTTTCAGGGATGCCATACCGACAAATAAGGCTATTCTTGACGAACCGTGCCACCACATTCTTGGTGACAGAAGCGAATGAGGCTGCCTCTACCCACTTCGTAAAGTAATCAATAGCGACAAGAATGAAGCGATGTCCATTAGAAGCCGTGGGTTTAATCTCTCCAATCATATCGATGCCCCACATTGCAAAGGGCCAAGGAGCTGTTAACACGTTCAATGGAGCAGGGGGCATATGTACTTTATCCGCATAGATCTGGCACTTGTGACAGGTTCTGGAGTGATGGTGGCAATCAGTTTCCATGGTAGACCAATAATACCCTGATCTCAGAATCTTCTTGGCCATGGTATGTCCATTAGAATGAGTCCCAAAAATACCATCATGCATGTCTTCCATAATCCTTTTTGCTTCCTTTCTATCCACACAGCGAAGCAGAGTCGAGTCATGATTACGTTTGTATAACACTCCATTACTCAGAAAGAATTTAGCGGAGAACTTCCTCAGAAATTTCCTGTCATTGATGGATGCCCCTTCAGGGTATTCCTGAACTTCTAAATATCTTTTCATGTCGTGGAACCAAGGTTTCCCTTGTGTCTTTTCAGTGTGAAGTTCATAACAGTGTGCTGGTTCATCTAACCGTCCAATGGTAATCATGGGAGCTTCGCTGCCCCATCTGACTCTGAACATAGATGACATGGTAGCTAATGCGTCTGCCAGCTGGTTCTCCTCTCGTGGAATATGTTCAAATGCTATTTCTTCAAAGTATGGGATTAATGTCATCACCTGCTCTCGATAAGGGATGAGATTTGGATGTTTAGTATCCCATTCCCCTTTGATCTGACTGATTACCAAGGCCGAATCTCCGTACACACTCAAAAACTTGATTCGCCAATCTATAGCAGCTTTGAGTCCAAAAATACACGCTTCATACTCAGCCATATTGTTGGTACAATGAAAACATAGTCTAGCAGTGAGAGGCGTATGGTAACCTCCAGGAGAAATGAGTACAACCCCAACACCATGGCCCAATGCATTAGAAGATCCATCAAAAACCATAGTCCATCGGGATCCCCATTCGGGTCCTTCATCTGGTTTAGGTTTTTCATTATCAGCAACAACCATGACATCCTCATCTGGGAACTCAAAATTCATAGATTGGTAATCATCCACCGCTTGATGAGCCAAATGATCAGCCAACACGCTTCCTTTGATTGCTTTCTGGGTAGTGTACTGGATATCGTACTCTGTTAAGATCATCTGCCATCTCGCTATTCTTCCGGAGAGGGCAGGCTTCTCGAACATGTATTTGATGGGATCCATCCTAGAAATCAACAAAGTGGTATGATTCAACATATACTGTCTTAGTCGGCGAGCAGCCCAGGCCAAAGCATAGCAAGTTCTCTCGAGCAGTGAGTATCTTGTTTCACAGTCGGTACCTTTTGCTAAGGCAGTGTATGACATGCTCTTTTCGACCAGACTCGTCATGTTGCCCCAGCACACCCTATTGAATTTTCTAACACGGTCAAATACATGATTAGAGGTCTTCCTTCAACTGGTAGCATTAGAATCGGAGGTTCTTGGAGATATTTCTTGATTTTGTCATTCATCATTCCATACCATCTCTTGATTTTTCCTTTTTAGTAATTTGAAGATGGGTTTGCCGGTAGCAGTCAAGTGTGGAATGAATCGGGCAATGTAATTCAAGTGTCCCAAGAAACCTCTGACTTCTTTCTTGTCTATTTCAGTACCCAGATTTACAATTTCAATTGATTCCTCATGCGGCTGTATGGTCTTTTCTTCTTGTAGTACCAGTCTGGCAAGCTCTCCAGGGACTTCACAATCTTCCTCACTTCCATCCTAGGCTTGGTAGATCGGATTTTCAAAGTCATAATGAACAGTAGCAGAGTCATTACCAATAGGATCCAGAGTGGGTATGGATCGGCAAATGGTTACGTGGGTGTGTGCAAGAAAACATAGCTTGTTTGAAAAATGACAGGATAGATAAAGAGCGCAATATTTGAATGCAAAAAGTCCATTGATCTATTGAATATGAATATGCTTATGAAAATGACAAAACCCTTGAAAAATTAGCTATTGTGCCCCGGGTATAGACACAATGCTTTAAAACACTAAAATAGCAATAACAATTACTCCTGACTAAAGGAAATCGGGATAGTGTCTTCAGCCTTCCAATTGTCGAGTCTGTCACTAATTGTTGGGAAAATCCAGCCATCCAAGTCATAATCGTTATCAGTATCTTCCACAGCATTGACAGTCTCGTCATGATTAGGCAGAGGGGCAGTGATGTCATTAGGAGTCCCCGGAGGATCAAAGGTAGTCGCCTGTATCTTCCCACTTCGAATGCCACTTTCAACATGTTCACCTGTTAATATAAGTTCAGTGAAACCCAATGAGGAGCTCCTCAATAGATGGCTGTAGAATGGGCCAGTCAGTGTGCTCATGAACATGTCCACCAATTCTCGATCGGTCATAGGGGGTTTGACTCTGCCAGCCAAATCTCTCCATTTCTGAGCATATTCTTTGAAGCTTTCTTTAGATCCCATAGTCATATTCTGCAACTGTAGCCGAGTAGGCGCTAGTTCAGAATTATACTGGTACTGTTTATAGAAAGCAGTTGCTAAATCAGTCCATGTGTGAATGTCAGAGCTCTCGAGCTGATAATACCACTCCAATTGTGTGCCAGACAGACTCTCTTGGAAGAAATGGATCCAGAGCTTCTTATTAGTGGTATACGGCTGAATCTTTCTCACGTAAGCTCTCAGATGCATCTGAGGACAAGATGCCCCATCATACTGAGTGAAAGCGGGGACCTTGAATTTGCGAGGAATGATCACATCGGAGACTAGACCCAAGCTTTCAAAATCCAGACCGGGCGCCTTCTGACCTTCCATAGCTAGCATGCGTTCTTCCAGCAACTTGTACTTGCCATCTTTTGGAGAGTACTGTTCATGCTCGTAATCTTCATCGTCATCCTCAGGGTTGAAAGGATCAGCATTCTCATCTTCTGAATCTGTCTCTGTTTCCTCTTCTTGATCCTTCGGAATTCTGATTTTGATTCCCGCAGCCTGTCCTTTAAGCCTTCTTCCCGGGTTAATGTAACTCACAGCTTTCTTGTCTTTCTTTTTCTCGAGCAAGAGAGCTTTCAGTTCCTCCTGCCCCCTGGATAAGTTCAAGATCATCTCCTGGAGTTGAGCATTCTGAGCATGGAGATCCTTGATAGTTTGTTCGAGGTCCATTTTTCTGTGTGGAGGAAAACCGTGAGAACACTGATCCCTTTAGAGTACCTGTTATGCTATGTTATGCTATGCAATGCATGAAATGTTTTCAAGGCCTTTTGGAATTTAACTTTGCATAAACTACCGAAAAGGGAAACTTTTTTTTTTGTTTTTTTTGTTTTTATACAAAACAGAGCAAAGTTAAATCCCTAAGTCCTTGAAATGGTTAGTACAATGTTATGATGTCATGATGTTATGCAAGCACAAGCATGTCACACAACAATTATTCCTAGGTTTTAAGGCTTGCATGAGTTCCATAGGTAAGTACCCTCCCCACTGAAGTTTGGTTGGTTCAACCTGTCCTAGAATAGTAACCGGGTTCTAGAGGGATCTCAGATCATCGACCTTTCTTTAAGTCCACTTCAGTGCAACGCCAAGTGGTTGACCGAAGCTTCCCTAAAGTCCAATCTCAAAGAGTGTAGTATCGAGTATCAACCAACCTCAGTCGGAACCGAAGCCAGTTATCTCACTACTTTCTAATGGCTAGGATGAGTCAATTAGGGTTCTAAAGGTCTGGTTAATGCTTTGATGACACCACGCGGAAGCCAAATTTTTCCTCAAGTAACATGAGGAACATCAGGACAACCAAAGTATCACATTAACCGTAGCCATCATTTTAACCATTCCAGTATACACCGGATAGTCGCGATGATCTATTGCTACTTACCTAAGGTACACTAGATCCGGGTGTAGGATCTTTCACTCAGACAATCCCTTAAAACGAAAGAACAAATTCAAACATAAATGACTTTTAAGGTGGACCTCTCTTTATCGTCCCCAGCAGAGTCGCCAGTTCTGTCATACGGTGAACTGGACCTTATTGGATTTGTAATCGCAATGTCGCGGTTAGCAAGAGTCGCCACCGACTTTTCTTTTATCCCATAAGGAAAGGCGGAAAAGAACAGGAAAGACCTTAATTTAGATTCTTAGGTTCGGGAGGTACTTTATACAAAGGGAAGGGGTAAGCACCCTTTGTATCCATGGTTATCCATGGGCTCTTAATTGCTCAATCATTTATGTTTTTTTTAGTTTGAAAAAGGTGGTTGAAAAGTGTATAAAAAGGTTTTTGAAAACGAGAATTTAACTTTGTAATGATTCTTGCATGAATGTATACAAAGTGGTTATCTCGTATAGTTTTTTGAAAGTAGTTTAGAAAAATATAACTCGGCAATGATCCTAGTACGGATGTATGCTAAGTGGTGATTTTCTAAAAAGGATATTTGAAAGGTGTGAGGTGTGAAAAGCATTTTTTTGTTATGAATGAGCAATTAAGGTTATACCTGTCCGAGGTCTTTCCGGGCATTTCCTATCCTTATGAGGGTAAAACTGTCCTTACTATTGAGAAGTAAGTAGTTTTATCCTGGGGATGTAGAAGGGTCATCGTAGGGTCATCGATAGGTCATTGAAGGCAACAATTGTGAGGATACCTTAGCATTCGAAGGGACTATCATCATTTAACCGTAGGCTATACCGAAGGGTCATCGAGGGACAAAAATGGTATTTTCGAAGGCAACGTCCGAGGGACTATGATGATTTTACCGAAGGGTCTTTGCTAAGGATATCCCCATATTCGCGGGACATGACCGTAATATCGAAATTGTGGGGTAATAAAGAGAGGTCCGATATCATTTATTTAAAGTCCATGTTTTAAGTTCATTAGGCAATTATAGTGATACCGCATTAAATCGATACATTAAAATCAACACATTAAGGATCACTACATTAAAATTAATTAGGCAATCAATATGAATCTTCACATTAAAGTGAAACAATTTAGAATCCATCTCCATGAAAGCTTCCCATGCATAAAGCGGAGTACCTAGCCGGCTATTTCTTCGGAAGTATGCTAGCCTTTACACCATGAACACACGGATTAAAGCATCGAGATAAAATATAATTGGAAATTGCACCATAAGATAAATATAACAGCCAGGAATTTAAGCCAAATAATGCAGGATTATCATCAGGTAAACATGAAATGGGCAGCAAAAGGGCAAAGCAGCCCCTGGCCTGGTCGCCTCTGCTTCGCCTAGCGAAGGCTCAGCGAAGGCTCGCTGCGGGCTCGCCTAGCGAGGAGCTAGCGAGCGGCCACGGGTTTGAAATTTGAGAACATTAGGACCTCAACCTGCAGCATGGCTTATGGCATCCAACACATAATTATATGGTTCAGTTTCACAATATTCAAGCACATTTAAATTCTCATGCAAAACTCCAAAATATTTATGAATTCAATTATAATATCCTCCACAAATTAAGAACATGAAGTGATACCATATGCCAAATGAGAGTACAAAACGATATCATATGCAAATTAAGACACTAAAGTGGTACCACATGCAAAATAAGGACACAAAGTGATAATCATGTGTAGATTAAGACCCTAAAGTGATATCATATGCCAATTAAGAAACTAAAGCGATAATAGTGAGGCAAACCTGTTTGCAAATCGAGTTGCAACCTTGAATTGGCGAGCCGGATTGAGTTGGGCGACGGTAGCTTCGGAGCAGGTAAGCGGCCTTCAGGGTTTCCGCCTTCTGAACTCTTTGGACCAGCAGGGTTTCGGTGCTAGGGTTTTCTCGGGATCTCTGTGTGAGTGTCTCCGGGTGAGTGAGTCCGTCTCTGTGTGTTCCTGTGTCCCCTTTTTTGTGGCAGAGGAGTAGGTATTTATAGTAGTGGTAGTAGTGACCTAATGGGCTTAAAGTGAGGTCCAAAAATTCAAATTCTCGCAAGCTTCGCTAGGCGAAGGAATTGCTCGCCTAGCGAGCAAGCTAGGTTTGGGCTTTTTCTGGACCTGATGCTTCGCTGGGCGAGTGACATGCTGAGATATTCGCTAGGCGAAGGATTTGCTCGCCTAGCGAGCAAGCTATTTTGGGCCACTTTGGATTAGGCCTGTTGTGAGCTGGGCTTTTGTCCATTTGATATCAGTGCCTTGCAGATCAAGTCAGAGGGTCTTGGAAAATGCTTTGTAGTATCAATGGGCAAATTTTGGGGTATGACAAAGTCTCCACTGAGCATACGCATTCCCTGTAAAATATTATGACATATATGTTAAAAACTTAACTTTTATTTACATAATAACTGTAAATTCAGGTTACATATTTTCTTGTTTATTGTCACATTCTCTAAGTGAGTGATTTGTTTGGTCCATGCAAAATTTTATTTTTGTAGGGAGATAACTATGTTTGGTTAACCTAATCAATGTAGGAAATGATAATAACACATATTAACTCAAAATATTCCAAGTGCTGCTCATACTCAATCACCATCTTTGAAACATGACCTTATTCCACAAATTCATTGCATGCTCATATCTATTTTCATATGCAAGTACCTTGCATTTTGCACCAACATTTTTCACAACATGAAAAATACATAAAATGTGGATTGTGGTTAGGAAACAAAACTTCTATGGCATTCTTCAAATCATGTTCTCAATCAGACATCATAACCTTGGAAAACAACTTATCATATGTTAATAGTTCCTTCAACTTCTCTAGAGTTCATATGAAATTGGCTTCTCTTTCATATTCTAAGTATGAAAATCCAACTGAGAATATCAACTCAGTTGATATAATACCAACAATCTTAAGTAGTGATAATTGGTATCTGTTGATTTTACACCTGGAGTCAAAGATCATAATAAGATGAAACATATTAATGAGCTTTATTTTAATTAGGATGTGTTTAGAGTACATCACCCACAATATCAGAGTTCTCTGTTGTTAGAACAAAATTAAGTATTTGTGTCATCGTCTCTATAGGGATTGATGTCATATTTAAAAGTCGTTTAATAATTCTTATGATTTTAAGAGCGGGTTTTTGGAAAAGTTTATTGTTTAATACCTAAGTTAAGGTAACAACGAATGAAAATAAGATTTTGCAGATTAAATTGAGATTGTTGGGTTAGATTCCATTATTTTATCCTTGTGAATTCTTGTGATCATTTACATACATTTTGAGTCTTAAGTTAATATTATCACATATTTTTATGCATATGTATTTTACGTCTAAACAACGACGTGAAATCAATCATGTTGCTTAACTGGCAATTTCTCAGGCGGTTAATCAATACAATATCATTAACTTTCAACCGTATATATGAATTCTAAATTTAAATCTGGATCCAGAGTTTTAGAGTATGTTTGATTTAATTTTGTAAAAATGTTTTTTAATTTTTAAAACCTGAAAACAATAAAACTTGTTTGGTAGCCTAATTTTACAAAACTAATTTTGAAAACTATTCTCTATTTAAGAGTTTTAAAAACTAAAACAAATAAAATGGGATTTAGACGTTTTATTTTTTTATTTTGGAAATTGGGAAGGGGAAAAACAAGGAAAAGTTGTACATTTTTTATTAATGACAATTTTGTAATATTATGTAATTTTAAAACCTTTTTAAAAGTATGATTATCAAACATGTTTTATTTTTTAAATTTTTTTCATGACTATTTTTTTAAAATTGATTTACAAAATAGTTTTTAAAAACTAAAAACTCAAATGCATTCAAAAAGATCCTTAGTATCAAATAGATGAAAACCTTTGATCTAGTTAAGAAAAACATTTCTTAATATCAATTCAAAATCATTATAACAAGTTATAAATAGCTAATTCATAATAAGCATTAATAGTGAAGATAATCATCAATATTAATGAATAACTAGAACATTTATAACTTCATGATCAAGATGAATGCATGAGTTTTTGAACAAATACATCTAACCCCAATAAAAGAGCATTTAACTACTCTTACTCAAACTAGCTTTACAATGATGATCATGAAGAAAGAGATGGAATAACCTCGATGACAATTTATCTTATCTTATGGAGCCTCCACTTTCGATTTTTCAATATCTCTTTTGGAATTTCTCTCTCTCAATTCTCTCTTGTTATTTTCTGAGTTATGGAATGAAACTAATTTGAGTTATGTCAATTACACTTGTTGTGGCCTCTATTTATAGGGGTATGGGCAGGAGAATTCGTCCAACGAGGTATTTAGCTCGGCCAACGAGCTTCACTTTCTTCACCAGCAAGTCATGTCCAGCTCATTCAAGTGGACTTTGGCCACCTCAATTTGTCCAACGAGCCTCTCTATTCTCATAGCGAGCAAACCCTTCGTTCACTTTGAAGTTACTTAGCCAAAGGGTCTCTAAATCGCCTTATTTCAGTAAACGAGTTTGTAACCTCGTCTAGAGAGTTTCCTTGCTTCTGCATGAAGTAACTTGGTGTTAAAGTTTTCTTGAACCACATATGTTCGCCCAATAAGTATGTGCCTTCGCATGGCGAGAATGAATCAGGAAGGTTGCTTTATTTCTCCTTTTTTTGATCATGTATTGGATGGAGAAGCCCATGTTTTTCCCAACAAATTCTCTAATGCTCAGCTTCAACGAATTCTCTATTAATCAGCTCTAATGAATAATGTGACACTTGTTAGATTTTCAGAATTTCAATCTTTCTATGCACCCATTATGAACTTCGGCGTCATATGATAGTTTATCATATCATTCACAAATTGTCTTTCGTCAGATTTCAAACAGAAGAGTATATTAGACTCATCTAAAGTCTTTGTTAGATCATGGTTATGAATATCACATCTAACCTTCATCTTCCAACTAGAACCACTTGACACGTATCTTAACTGAAAGGGCATTTGAACCACACGCTACAAGTAACAAGCGGCTTTCCTCTTGTTCTTATAATTTGCTTTCCCCTTACAATCAAGCGCTAGTTTGTCCCGTCCGCCTCTTACTCTATCTGGTGTATCAAAGCGAATGGTAACTACAATAATACAATGTTGTCGATTGATAGTTATGTACATGATAATATTTTTAACCGAGATGAAAATATCTACCAAATATAACATAAAACAAATTAATGATAGACCTACATTTCTTTTAAAATTTTCAAATGAATAATTTTTTTTAATAAAACACATTTCTTTAATGGTGAATAACGGTGCAAAATCTTTTGGAATTTCATCCATCTCATCTTTAATTCATTTAAGTCAACTTCAGAAAAAATAATTTAGTTTACTAAAATTTAAAGAAAGTGAAAAATACATATTGAAATTTTAACTTTATCTTAAGAATGCATTTTGGATGAAACATTTTAATGAGAGAAAATATTTTTTTGAGAAAATTTGAAATGATTTAACCAAAATTTATTATTTAGATAAAAAAAATGAGAATTATTAAAATAATATAAATTTATGAAGTATTTGATTCAAGTTATATTTAAGGAATTTCAAATGACACCAATAAATAAAGAATTTGAAATTGTTCTCTCACTCTATGTAATGTAAATGTTAAATTATTTATTATTAATTTTTCAATTTGTGCAAGATAGTCCTCGTATTTTATTAAAATTTGAAATTCACCTCTAAAATTATTGAAAAATTCCAAATAAGTCTCTTAAAATTTCTAAATTTTACAAATTGTTTAAAATTTCAAATATTGCAAATTAGTCCCTTATTTTTCATATTTTAAATTTTTCCCCCAAAATTTTAAAATTTATAAAAATAATTCAAAAAATATAATAATAAATCATTTTAATATTCCATCCAAACAAATTTTTTTTAAAATAAATAAATTTCAATTGAATCATTTAAATTACTTAAAATTTTAAATTCTCTAAAAAAATATAATTACCTCATCGAAACACTCTTTAAATGTTTAAATGTAGGGAGAAATACCAATCTTTTGTTATACATGGTGTGATTTTTTTCACTAAAATTTTGAAAGTAATTAAAAAAAAAACTAAAATTTTTTAGATAGAGTATAAATTTAAGAGAATCAATATTTAAAATTTTCAAATATACAGGTTGTCACATACAAGTGTGAGGTGTTAGCTATAATCCTATGTGTGTTGATGGATTGGTTAGATAGACAAGGATATAGTGTAAGATCCAACCAACCCTATTCACATTTATGACCAATGCCCTTCTTCCTTCTCTTTCTTATATTTCTTGTATTTTACTTTTTGTTTCTTTATCATCGATAAAACTAAAACCGCACTAAGTTAGATTCACAAGTTTGAAATATTATTAAAAAACACTTTTTTTTTGTTCAGTTGTTTCTCACTGCTGCGGTCTTTGGTGTACCTAGAATGTCGTGTCGTAGAGTGTTGGGTTTTGTTCCTTGCCTTGTACACCGTGTTCCGCATCTTCATCATACATGATACTCGCGCATCTCTATCACCATTCATATCTCATCACATCACTGTCACTCTCTTTCTTTTCCATTCTTCTAACTCGTAATTTTCCATTTCCCTCTTCAGAAATAAAATATGGGAGTGGGAACTAGCACCTTTGTTACTCGATGGATCAACTTTCTCACCATGGTTATCTTCTTTTTCTCTTCTTTGTCATCATTTTCACTTGCATTATGAATTGCTTTAACATGTTGATAATATTCTCATTCTGCAGGTTTTGGCAATGGTTGTGATAGTATTTGGGGTGTGGATGAGTACTCGTCATGATGCTTGCAGAAAATCTCTCACTATACCTGTACTAAGCATTGGAGCAGTTATTTTCTTAATGTTAGTTTTTTTTTTACATTCTTTTATGATTTTGGTGCCTTCTTTTCTTTTGAATTTTTTTCTGTTACTGTATTGTCTTCAATCACAGTTTTTGTTTTGTACAGATCCATTGTTGGTTTTTTTGGTGCTATGAAAAGAAGCTCCATATTGTTATGGCTTGTATCCTTGTCAAATGTTATATATTTATTTTTACCACAAACCCTAATATTGAAAAATAGTTCAAAGAAATTTTGAATTAAAGGAATCCTCCTTGACATTGCACTATCAGTATCTGATCATGCTGTTCTTCATCTTGGTGGGAATCTTAGTCTTCACAGTGTTGGTGTAAGTGTGCATGTTTGTTGACAGATATTGTCACTCTCTGCATTATTATCATTTCTTGTAATTGCTTATGCAATCTTTTGCCATTGTTTCAGATTCATTGTGACTAATAATGGATCAGGTCATAGTGTGACTGGTTTGCGGTAAGGACTCAAGTGCTTCATTTTTGAGAACTTTGCGTGATTCGATTCAATAATTGACAGACTGATTGTATCATTGTATGCTTAGGTACAAGGAATATCACCTTCAAGATTATAGCTCTTGGTTTCTCAAAGAGGTAAGACTCTTGTTAACTGAGAAACGATGGTGTTAGAGAATTCTCTTCAACATTCATTTCCTTGATTTTTTTTGTCTGCTTTTAGTTAAACAGTTCTCATAATTGGAAGCGATTGAGGGTTTGTTTGGTCAAAACTGAAAACTGCAACAACCTATCCAAAAAATATAAGGTGTGTGATCTATTGTCTATACTATTCCACAAAATTGAATTATGATTCTCTGTTATTTTCCACACTCTCAAAACTGTTATTTACCGCTTTTATAATTTTAATCTTATGTAGACTCTGAAACAATATAAATTAGCTAAATTGAGTCCAATTGAATCTGGTTGCTGTCGACCGCCTTCTGAGTAGGTTCTCCTTTCTTTCCGAAGAATTTCCTTATCTATAATAACCAGTCATGTTTGTTTCGATTTAGAATATAGTTTATTTTTCGGTTAAGAAACTTAATACATATCTCTGAAATTCTCATATCATAGGTGTGGATATCCTGCTGTAAATGCATCTTACTATGACTTGAGCTTTCATCCGGTTAGTCCTAACCATGACTGCAAGCGGTACAAAAATTCTCGAGCTGTCAAATGCTATGATTGTGATTCTTGCAAGTAAGCATGCCTGATTGTCGATTACGAATCCTCTCTATTTCTGAAAAGAGTAAAGGGCTCCATCACTATATTTTTTACTGTATAAAACACACTTGTTACTAGTATTTGTGACATTATTATACACTCAAAAGCATAGTAATGAAGCCTTTTATTTCTTTGGACAGATGGAAAGAATCTCTACTCTTGGTTGTCCATGTTCCGTTTATGTTTTTCTAGATGAGTACATTGTCTCACTGCCATTTTGTTTTTCTGAATGTTGGTTCCAGGGCCGGTGTGGCGCAATACATGAAAACTGAGTGGAGAGTTGTTGCGATATTCAATGTCGTATTATTTGCTGTTTTGGTAAGACACTGTGCGTCTTCGTAAGTTCACAAAACAATCAAGACAAGTTCTTCAATTTACTTGTAATAATCTCACTGACTTTTATTGTGTATGCTAGTCTATCATATACTTTGTTGGATGCTGTGCGAGACGAAGTGCTGCAAGGAGCCAAGCTAAGCATTGAAGAAGAATCTATATATGCATGCATCCATGAACTGCTTTTGAAATTTGTTGGAAGAGGAAAAAACAAAGATCAGTGTCTGCAGCTAGAGATGAACTTGGGAAATTCATATTAGTTTTAGGATCCCTCGGTGTGATTACTTGTATATTCTTCGTGAGCACCAGATGTTACTTGAATGGTTACTATTGATTGATTTCATGAGTAGAGAAATTTCAGAAGTACCAAACTTTATGATGACAAGCATTTTTGCAGTTGATGCCAATCTATACAGACAAGAGATTAACTTCTGTTTGTTCTCTAACATAACTAATATATCTTGGTAGTATCGTTTCTATGGTGTGTTTGAATGGGATAAAAATAGAGAAAATTGTTAGGACTTTAATAAAGGACTACATGTAGACAAAGGGATGAACAATTCAACTCTGCTCCATTTCCCACCAAAATTTGGAAAAAGTTGGACTGACTTAGTTTCTAGGCCCAGTTGTTTAATGATCCACTCCAAAAAAAAATGACGGGTACTTGCGGTGAGAACAATATATATTATCATGTCTGCGATGATAAGGTGCGCAAGAGGGTTCAATGGTTTTATATGTAAAAAGTGAATGCTTTACTCAACTGTCTCTTGGTATTTATATACGAAAACTCTAATGAAGGAGTCATTGAGGAGATCGGTTCTTACGCCTACAAAATTGACTACATGTCTCATTGGTATGACTCATGAGAGAATGGTTTGAGTGAGTCATCCTATTATGTTGGAAGTGTAAGATAATGGAATGCGTTGCCTTTTCATTAATCTGAATAGGGTATATATACAACAATGTGTAACGTATGTAATTATGATACAATCCTAATTATAGGAAATTATTTATGACTAATAATAATCAAATATTCTATTCTATCACACCCCCACAGTCGAAGCGGGAGGTTCACGGACGCTTAGACTGGTCCGAAAATCATCAAAGAGAATGCGAGGAAGTCCTTTGGTGAAGATGTCTGCAATCTGATGTCTGGATGGGACATGAAGGACGCGAGCCTGACCACGCGCGACCTTTTCCCGAACAAAATGAATGTCCATCTCAATATGCTTAGTGCGCTGATGCTGCACAGGATTACCAGATAGATAGATGGCACTAACATTGTCACAATACACCAAAGTGGCATGAGGAATAGGAAAATGGAGTTCTAGGAGAAGATTGCGAATCCAACACGATTCTGAGACAACATTGGCAACTCCCCTATATTCGGCTTCAGCACTAGAACGAGAGAGAGTAGGTTGTCTTTTTGAAGACCAAGAAATAAGGTTGTCCCCTAGAAAAACACAGTAACCAGATGTAGACCGTCTGGTGTCAGGACATCCACCCCAATCAGCGTCAGTGTAGGAGATCAGTTTTGTAATAGGAGATGGTGATAAATGTAATCCAAAATGTAAGGTGCCCTGAACATAGCGCAAAATGCGCTTAAGAGCAAGCATGTGTTCCGTGCGAGGGGCGTGCATATGAAGACAAACTTGCTGAACAACATATGATATGTCAGGTCGAGTGAAGGTGAGATATTGTAGGGCCCCTGCAAGACTCCGATACATGGAGGGATCCTCATAAGGAGTGCCGGAGGAGGTGCTGAGTTTCTGTTTGGTGTCAACAGGAGTGGCTGACGGTTTACAAGACGCCATGCCAGCACGTGCAATGATATCTGAAGCATAAGTGCTTTGACTGAGAAACATACCTCCAGGATAACGAGATACTGCAATACCCAAAAAGTAACTCAGAGGACCCAGATCCTTCATTGCAAACTCAGATGCTAAGAGTGACATAATTGATTTGCAGAGGACCTGAGTGGAGGTAATGAGGATGATGTCGTCTACATACAACAAAATGTAGGCGATGTCTGAACCTTGTCGATATATGAAGAGAGAGTGATCTGATGTGCTATGACGAAAACCAATAGTGGCGACGTAGTCAGCAAAGCGTTGGTACCATGCCCTGGGCGCTTGCTTAAGACCATACAATGACTTCTTCAACCGACATACATAATCTGGATGACGGAGGTCGCGAAAACCCAATGGCTGATGCATGTAAACAGTCTCATGAAGATCACCATGTAAAAATGCATTCTGGACATCCAGTTGATGAATGGGCCATGATTTGGATAGAGCAATGCTGAGCACTGTTCGAATGGTAGCTGGTTTCACCACGGGGCTGAAAGTCTCATCACAATCCACACCTGCAATCTGTGACCTGCCATCACCTACAAGACGAGCCTTATAACGCTCAAAGGAGCCATCAGAATTCTTCTTATGTCTAAAAATCCACATACATCGAATAAGATTAGCATCACAAGGACGGGGAACTAAATCCCACGTCTTATTTCTAATAAGAGCATCAAATTCAGATTGCATTGCAGATTTCCAATTCGGGTCTGATAAGGCTAGTTTAGGATTTTTAGGTATGGGAGAGATGGTGTGGTCGGAGTGAGAGATTGATAAGTTAAATATTTTGCGGGGTTTAACAATGCCTTTCATGCTACGTGTGGTGATGGTTCGTGTAAGTGGAGGTGGATGTTGTTGAATTTGTGGTGATGTGGGAGAGTTTATTGGAGTCGGTGGGTTGGTCTGAGAGGTAGGAGATGATGATTGTTGGTTTATTGAGGGGAGTGGCTGATCAATTTTGCTTGTGGGTGTTGATTGGTTATGTGCAATAGGTGGTGAAATTTGATTTTGCCACTGATGTATAAGGTAGGGGTGAAGGTCATCATCTAGGAATTGATAAGAGTGAGGTGAAGGGGAGTGTATCTTGGTGAAGGGAAATTGAGTTTCATCAAAGATAACATGCCTTGAAATTATTAATTTTCTATTAGACAAATCAAAACACTTGTAACCTCTATGATTCGGTGGATAACCCAAGAAGACACACGGAGTAGAGCGGGGTTGTAACTTATTGATGGTAGACGATGGGAATAATGGATAACATAGACAACCAAAGACTCGAAGGTGTGTGTATGTGGGATCACGACGATACAGAAGTTGTGTTGGTGACTGATTATGACGTGTTTTACAGGGAATAATATTTAACAAATAAGTTGCCATGAGGAGAGCATGATGCCAAAATGAGGGGGGGACATAAGAATGAGCTAGCATAGTGCGTATCATATTATTAATGGTTCTTATTTTACGTTCCGCTTTCCCATTTTGTGAGGATGTGTGTGGACAAGAGAAACGAAAAATTAGACCATGATCTGTGCAATACTTTTGAAAAGGCTCATTATTATATTCACCGCCATTGTCACATTGAAATGTTTTGACTTTTTTTGAAAATTGAGTTTGAATGAGTTGAGTAAGTGACTTGAACGTTTCAAACACATGGGATTTTCTGCTAATAGGAAAAGTCCACAAGAAGTTTGTAAAATCATCTAAGTATAATACATAATATTTATGACCAGCAGAGCTTAAAATTGGAGACGTCCATAAATCACTATGTAAAATATCAAAAGGCATCAAGGTCGTAGTTTGAGAATCAAAAAATGGCAATTTAACCTGTTTGCCTAAAACACAAGAGTCACAAACAACAGAAGAATTAAAAGGTTCACAACATATGAACTTATTTTTGTGAAGGGAATTTAAAACAGACACGCCAGGATGACCAAGACGACTATGCCAGAGACTGGAAGTGAGACCGGCAAAACTAGGAGAAGTGGTAACTGGATAAAGATCTCCACGACTGTCACATCTGAGAAGGGAGATCTGTAACACCCTTCTACCCAAACGACATATTTAAATATATTATCAGAGTACAACATGTAGAAGAGTTTACATTTCTTACAACATAACAATTATCGCATCACAATAATAAAACATATTATTTATTTATTTAAAACTTCGCAGCGGACAACAACGCAATCATTATTATTCATCATATAACAATTCATAAAAAAAAACGGTTCAACATTATCTCAACAAGCATCTCAACATTTAGTCATCATAAACAACGTAAATAATAACCAACTATCTATCGAATCCCATAACCCCGGTGTCACATGACCAGAGCATTTGACTCGACTCTGTAGAATAACTCTACACTTATTCTTCAAACCTCAACAATAGCTACTCCTCTTTATCTGCACATTGTTCATCATAGATGAACATAAACACATGCAGAAGGGGTGAGAATTACATTATTAAATAATAATATAACGACAGGAATACAAACATAAATATATTTCACACATGCCAACACCGCTCATCATAATCATCATAATCAACATACTCATGAACATCAACAAAACAACATATCAAATGCAATGCACACTCCCATGCATGACTCAACACGACTCGGTATACCCATTTTGTGACCAACTACAGGATCACCACTCCCAGATTCATCACCATAGAATCCGAGTTCCCCGCAAGGAACCAAGCCTCTCAACAAGCCCGGAGTCAACAACATCATTGGAACTCAGTCCGTTCATCACTAGGCATCGGCCTTTCATGAATGCATGCACACCAAACATGCATCATAATCAACATAGCAACAACAGCATCATATAGTCATGTTATCATCATCATTAATAGCATGACATTCAACTCAACAAAATAACAACAACATTACAACGATATCACATCGTCACATAACACATTCATAAGTAAACACGTAAATTCAATATATTATCATCATAACCACCTCATACACAATCATATAATCACTTTTAATTGTCTATAATACAATTACAGCGACTTACTAAGAGTTTCGCAACTCAACGTACTCAAAAATCACCAACATTAGTTTCTGCATTTTCCCAGTTCGCGCCGCCAACATAGGGACGCGCCGCGAACTCCTCCATTTTTCCAGGACGCGCCGCGAACGAAGGATCGCGTCGCGAACAATTAAATTCGCTTCAGTACGCGCCGCAAAGCAGGGTTCGCGCCGCGAACGATGCGTTACAGAACTCCTCTGAATCCTGCCCAGTTCGCGCCGCGAACTGGGCTTCGCGCCGCGAATCGCGTGCGAACAGAAGCCCTCTGTTGAGGAAACCAGCGCAACTTTGCTTCTCTACTCGCCACAACTCATACTCCACAGCTAACAACTCAATATCGACATTTAACAGTCATATATGCACAACATACTTCGATTACAGTGCATATAACTCAACAAAACTCACAGATCGGAGAATTTCCCATCAAAACCCCAACTTTCCCAATCTCCCTAAAATCCCCAAAATCCATCAATAATCCAACAGATATCATGAAATTGCTCGCATATTATCGTTTAATAAGGTTCAGACCCCTTACCTCTTTGGATTGAAGGAAGCTCTGAGCAATCTTTGGCCTTTTCCTCTTCCTTCTCTTTCTCTTCAGCGTTTCTCCCTCTTTCTCTGACTCTGAGGCAAAACACGTGAAAACAACCTGAGTTCTCACTTTGGCCTCTTTTATCCCATTTCCACTTTTACCCTTCCACTCTTCATATTCCATTTATTTTATTTATTTAATTATTATTAAAATCAATAACATCTATAATAATAATAATAATTCCCAATAATTCAACTTTATTTAATTAAATTAATAAAATAATATTAACTCAATTAAATAATTCTCTTATTTTAATCGGGGTGTTACAAGATCCCCGTCTGAAAGTCAGAGACAGTAAAATCAAAAGGGTCAAAGGAAACAGAAACATTGTTGTCAGTGGTGAGTCGTCTCACAGAAATTAAATTTTTAATAATTTTCGGGGCATGCAGGACATGTTTAAGGTGAAGTGGTTGGTGAGATGTGGTTATTTGTGTGTGTCCGGTGCCGTGAATTGGAATTTCATGGCCACTGCCAACAATAACTTTCTGATTTGAATTACTTATAGGAAAATAAGACGAGAGATTACCTTGTGATGCAGCTGTGTGAGATGTTGCGCCCGTATCCATGTACCACTGATTGTCAGGAGTGTGGAGTGACATTGTGTGCATTGCGGTCTCAATGTCTGTCGGTATCTGAGAGGAGGTAGAGGCTGCATACACCTGAGGACGTTGTCCTAGAATGCCTGGTTGCTTAGGAGGACCGGCAAGGCGTGCCCACTGAGAGGTGGGATATGGACACGGTGGCATAGCCCATGGTGGTGGAGTCCAACCCCATGGTTGCCAAGCTGGGTACTGTTGTTGCTGCTGCCAAGGAGGAGAGGACCATGATGGAGGAGTGTTGGGAGCTCCAGGCTGAGGACCATTGCGGTTATTGCGTCCCCCTCCGCGGCTCTGGTTGCCACGAGAACGAGAACGGTTGTTGGGGCGGCGGTTGCCACGCTGAGAGGTGTCTTCAATAGGTTTTGACTGAGTGGTGTGCATGGCAGCATGAGAGCCTGTGTTTGCCATCTTAGCCATACCGGCTTCTTCCAAAGTGAGCATTGAACGAGCCTGATAGAATGCAGGGAGAGGATTACTCTGGCGAATCAAGGTGGCAACACTACGGTAAGCTTCTGGGAGACCCGATATCAGCTGAAGGACAAGACGATGATTGTTGACAGGGGAGCCGACATTTCTCAATTGATCAGAAAGCATCTTAAGACGCTGACAGTAAGCAGAGACATTTGGAAAATCCTCCATACGAGTGTTAGAAAACTCTTGCTCAAGAGTGACAGCTCGAGCATTTTGGTTGTCCTGAAAGATATCTTCTAAGCGATTCCAAGCTTCTACTGCAGTCGAGTTGGGTTCCAGGATAGTGGTCAGCAAATCAGTAGAAATGGTGGAATAAATCCACTGGAGAACGGTGGCATCAAGAGTGGTCCATTGTTCATGCTCGGCATCGGTAGGGGCTGGAGGTGCTTTTTCCGTAGATGGAACAATGTGATGCAAGACTCGATGTGAGCGAGCATGAATTCGGAAAAGCTCGGCCCATGTTCCATACTGATCTTTTTCCATCTCAAGAATAATAGGAATGTGGTTCCTAATGTTGGAGACAGCAAGAGCGGGATGAAAACCATGTTTTGAAACACCGGTGGCAGCGACAGACTGCTCGGAAACATTGGCTACAGTGGGAGTTTTCTGAGTATTGTGGTCGCTATTGTTGTTTTCGGAATCAGACATGACTGCTTCTTGTTTCACAGTAACAATTCACGAGTAGAATACAACAACAGTGGACAACACGGACGCGCAGAGGAGAGAAATCACGGCGTTGTGGTGTGCTATCGTCGGAACAGAGATGTGAAACCCAAAAGAAAGGAGATCTGAATTGCGAACAGAGGCGAAGAACCAGAACAATCCGCGGATTCGGCGGTGGTTTTCGTGCACGGTGGTGCGACGGCGGCGGCGCGAACAGAAAAGAGGATGTGTTCGGCGGCGGCGGTATGTAGAGGACGAAGGTCCTGTGGCGGCGGCAGCGGCGGTATGTAGAGGACGAAGGTCCTGTGGCGGCGGCGGCTGCTGCTTCACGAAGGAGAATGAGGAAGGCGGCGGCGGCTGCTTCACGAAGGAGAATGAGGAACGCTTCTGTTTTGTTTTTCTGATACCATGTAAGATAATGGAATGCGTTGCCTTTTCATTAATCTGAATAGGGTATATATACAACAATGTGTAACGTATGTAATTATGATACAATCCTAATTATAGGAAATTATTTATGACTAATAATAATCAAATATTCTATTCTATCAGGAAGTGGGATCAATCTAACAAATCCTTCAGTTATCCTTTGAGGGAGTCTCATTTCACTCGCTTCGAACGCGATAAGTCACGTCCTCCCACGAGAAGGAGTGGGCCAAGAAAGATTGTGTATTTGCCACATGACGTCACATCTACTACCTAGGTATTCAGAATGAGTCGAGTTAGATCACATGCTTGCCATGTGACCTCACCATTCACTATCCGGAATATTTACTTGTTACTTAAATATTGGAGAGTTGGTGAGTTCGGTCATTTATCAAAGATATCTCAGCTCACAGTCTCTCAAACACAAGGTCTATAAAAGCGAAACGAACAACATTTCACACCATAGTCCCTCAAACATGAGGCATATTAAAGTGAACCGATAAAGATAGGACATTCCATTGTATAGTCCCTCAAGCATGAGATTTGTAAGAATGAGGTGATTTAGTGTGTTTATTGATGTGCATGATCGGGTTGGATCATAATCCACAATCCCTCCTAGTCTATTATTTCTGATTGATAACTTGTAGAAGGTATTGAACACTCGTCCTTCAAATATATATATATATATATATATATAATATATATATATATATATATATATATATATATATATATATTATATATATATATATATATATATATATATATATATATATATTAAAAATATTATCGGCATGAAATTGATTGTTATTCACATAGCCAAGGATGAGTCGTTCACTTTCTTATGACGTAATTTGTAATTGGAAAAGTGTTTCAGAATACCTAGGAACAGTACAACAAAAATAATATTTTTATAGAAAATGTCATATTTGACATAATCATTCATTTACCCTCAAGCGTTTGGGTCAATTCATGACCTAGTTAGAGCATACTTGACCTGATTGAATCGTCTCTCCAATTCAAACAACTAGAGATAATTTGAACGATTATTGTTTAGTTATGTTGTAAGTTCAAGATAGATGACGAAATGAGAATCAGTAGACATGCGAAGTAGCCATAAACTCCACGAAATCCACAAAGACCATCCCATTCAACATCAATGACATTTTCAAAATATTGATGTATAAATAGAGATAATTTGTCTTGGTTTAAGAAATTATGTTGTAGTGGAGGAGGATTAAGTGACTAATTAGTATGACGTGCACTCTTTCTATTTAGACATGATGACTTTGACTATGAAATCAATGTATTTGGATGCAAAGATACGACGTGCTCAAATAAAGACGATGAATGATCAATAAAGTGATCATTTTTAGTAGAATAACCCTTCTTTATGAATGATCAATAAAGTGATCATTTTTAGTAGAATAACCCTTCTTTAGTGCACCTTTTATTTTCCCTTTGTTTGAAGTTAGACACATTAGAGTTGGGGTAAAACTAATGAAACTTCTTTTCCATATGTACTTGATACTATAATTAGCAACGTAAAACCATGTCTATAGTGCATAAACATATGTATTATAATCATTGAATAAATGAATGAAACTTCTAAGTTGTGTTTTAAGTTGTGTTTTAAGTTGTGTTTTGATTCTGTAATGTTTCAAATTCTATAATCCGTGACTTATCAATCATAGAATAGAAA
The DNA here is from genome assembly GCF_024323335.1 of Lathyrus oleraceus. Classification (NCBI taxonomy): domain Eukaryota; kingdom Viridiplantae; phylum Streptophyta; class Magnoliopsida; order Fabales; family Fabaceae; genus Lathyrus; species Lathyrus oleraceus. Next base: position 66,183,871 of record NC_066585.1, read on the forward strand.
ATATACCACAATATAATTACAATATCATATATATTTATTTTAATAACTTCCCATTCTTACAAAAGATACGTATTTCGACGACCTTCTTAAAAGACACGAGCATCGTCAAATCTTAACCTCTTTCGATGAGTAAAAATATTATCCAAACAAATAAGTTTATCGTGCATAAAACTCTTATACATGCACACCATAATTTGTATGTTGTTTTACTAAGTCACCCTATTTTGATTTATCCATATAGTATACCTCCATTTGACATTCCTTACCGTGCATTCCTAAAAAATATTTGTTCTTAAAAATGATTCATACAAAATGATTCCTCATATTTTGAATGTGTATTCTTTTTTAATCATGCTTTTCTAAAATGAGATTTGTATCTTAGTATGGTTCAACCTTATTATAAAGTTAACTGAACCCCAATGGTAACATATATCACTTATACTATTTGCCAAATAATTTTTTAATCTAATGTGAATAAATTCAATCATATTAGTTGTTGTACTTTTAATATGCATGACTTATATAGTCAAAACCCTTACTATTTTCCTCTTCATCAATACAAATATAGTACCCACTACATTTTTAAAAATTGTGATAAAGTTTGCACATACAATTTTGAACAAACAAAGAGAATCAATATGTATTTTCTCTAATTCATACGCCTCTATAGTTTTCTATATATCTATGATAGTTTTCCAAACTCCATTTAGTTTGATCTTTTTCCTATCCTTAGATTTTATATATTTCACTTTGACATCCATCTTACATCGTACTCTAACATTTTTAGAGATGTGATACCAACACAATAGAGGAGTAGACTTGGAGAAAATTTGGCAACAATATTCATTAAAGCACATTATTGGTCAATCGCAATTATCTAGGGATTATTATTTGGAGATTTCAACAAATCACAACACCTCTCTAATTTTCAAATGTTACTTTTTCCTTTCCATATATCATATTAGCAAATGCAATTAATTATGTCATGACAATATAAGAAGTGACACTCAGAAACTCTAGTAACAACATGTGATATTTGTTTATGCTTTAGTGGAATCCATTGCCAATACAGTTGAAAAAAATATTAAACAATTTAGTTGTAAGATTATGTTCTATGGATAACAAGATGTCAGACACAATATTGGAACAGTATCCATGAAAAGTATAATATATAACTAACAAATAAAGGCAACATATATAAACAACACAGGAATTGGTAACACGATTCAATACAAGCTATGTATGAAGGGTGTTAACCCAATTAAATAAAATTTAAATTGTCTTATGCGTGAAGCAACCCATAGAGAGATAGGATGCCTCACGGACATTATACTTAACATTATGCTTTCTACTAAAGTATCTTGATCACATATAGACAAGATGTTAAACAACTTGTCTGAACATCTTGCTTCACTTGTTGACTATAAAATCTTGTCAATTAAATGCAATAACAAACTCCTTCTTTGACCAATTTTTAGGCAAATACAACATGCAAGATGTTAGACATAATCTCAAAGACATTCTTTAAGACAAGTTTATCAACATCAAAGTGAAACAAAACTAAACAAAGAACATCTTAACAAAGAACACATCTTCATGAAGAAATCACGTGCTTGTCAGAAAATAAAAAACTAAAAATACAAGACAAATCACAAATTCATATTCCCTTATTTTCCATAAAAGGACAAAGGATGGTAAAGTAATATCCACAACATCAAAGGGCAACCAGTAAGAAAACTATAACATCCATATTTTTAATTAAATGTTTTATTTAATTATTAGACGTGTTTTATTCATCATATTTGAATTTTTGTGTTATTTGGTGTGTATGAGTATTTTGATAATTTAATAAATATCGGGACTATAGAATCGGAGAGCAGAAAAATAAAATAGAAAATTTAGTTATTTTGTAATAAGTTGAGAAAATAGAAAATTGGGGAATTTTGGTTAAATATTTATTTAATTAAAATAATAAAAAAAATAGAATGGAGAGTTTGTGGTGTAATTATAATTTTAGTGAAAATTTTAGGGGCAAGGTGTATAAGCCCAATAATTGAGTGAAAGTTGAGAATTTTCAGAAAATCCCTTAGGTTACTTTAATAAAAAATCAAGGGCAACCAATGGCGAACAGAGTCGCACGACGGTGCCGCAATGGCAGGCCACGCAGGAAGGCGGCGATCGAAGATCGGCGGAGCCGTACGGCAAGTGTCGCGGAGGCGACAATATATTGGTTCAAGAGTGGAACCTCATGATGATGTTTTTATGATGATGATGTTGGTGTTTATTATGATGATGTTTTTTATGATGATAATGATGTTTATACTGATGATGATGTTTTCTATGATTAATGAGTTGCATGCTTAATTTATACATGATCATGCATGCATATATTTTGGAGTTAGATATGATTTCGGTCCAGTGATGGTCTGGTTCAGAGGTGGACTATGGTTGTCTCACGTCCAGAGAGGGACACAATTCAAGAGGAACCAAAGACATGGGTAATGAATAACATACCTATAACCCCAAAAACCTAGTAACAAATACATTTTTTATGAAGGAGTTGGTGGCCTTAGAATTTGCATCACTATTTGATCGTTGAGCGTGTTTCGTGTGAATGATGTATTTGTGATTATCGATATTTACCATCATATTGCTAAATTTCACCGTTATCATTTATAAGATATATTTTCACCCATTTCTTGTTTGTTTTGTTGGTTTTGTGTAAATGTTGTACATATACTCAACAGGGGCAGTCGATTGTGAGTGAAAGATAATCTTGGAGCTTTCTTCATTTATTTTATGTTTATTGCTTTTTAGTAGGTTTTATCTGCTCTGGTTTGTAACATTGGAAACAAGCGCGTTATTTGTTTGGAGTTTTCATTTGGAGTTTATTTTTGTTAAGTGGTTACTTTAATCTATTATTTGTTGTTGTGAGGATTATTTGAGTTTTCCGCTGAGTTTGATTTTTTTTTATGAAGTGCATGTTTTATGTTTAGCAACATCCTAATTAGTGAAATTCCTCTTTTATATTAAGAGTCGGGGTTTAGGGTGTTACATAGTGGTATCAGAGCAGGTCAGTCCGTCTGAACATGTTTTATGATTTTATGTTTCCTAATGCGCGACAAATGTGTGAACATTGGGAATGCAATGTTTCTTCTAATGGTTATTTGTTGTTGTACAAATAAATGGTTGGGAGAAATGATCGTGTAATTGTTGATGCCTTGGCAGCTCTGGCTCAGGTGATGGGGCATGCTTTGCAAGCTCGGCAGAATCCACAAGTTAAAGGTGTTGAATCATGTAGGTTGAATAGGTTTCAGAGAAACAATTTACCGACCTTCAAAGGAAGGTATGACCCAGAAGGTGCTCAAGTTTGATTGCAAGAGATCAAGAAAATCTTCAAAGTAATGACTTGTGCAAATGCTCAAAAAGTTCTTTATGGTACTTACATGATGTTAGATGAGGCCGAATAGTGGTGGGATAATGCTAGGTAGAGATTTGAGGCTAGTGGTATTGAGATAACTTGGGTTGTGTTTAGAGTTGCATTCTTGGAAAAATATTTCTCAGCTGATACGCGTAGCAAAAAGGAGATCAAATTCCTTGAACTTAAACAAGGGAACATGGTCGTTACAGATCATGTTGCCAAGTTTGAGAAATTGTCTAGGTTATGCCTTCACTCTAATGGGGTAGAATCTAAAGTATCCAAATGCAATAAGTTTGAGAGTAGACTTTTCCCAGAGATCAAATAATTTATTGGGTATCCGTAAATTCATTAGTTTTGTGTGTTGGTCAGCAAGTGTCATATCGACGATGAAGACATCCATGCTAGATCCATTATTACAAGAGTGTTAGTGATCAGAGGAGTGTTAATCAGAACCGCAGAAAGCCGTATGTTATTCCAGATGGTAAGGGTAAATATAGGTTTTAGCAAAGGAATAATGGTGGGAAGATTCAAATTGGGGGAGGTGATCTTGCTCCTATAAAGTGCTTCAAATGTGGGTTACTTGGTCATTGTGCTTCAGAGTGTACTACTTTAATATGCTTCAGATGTGGGAAGGCAGGACATAGAGCTACTGAATGCAAGAGTGTCAGTGCGGTGTGTTTAAACTATGGGGAGGTTGATCATATTGATACGTAGTGTCAAAATCCCAATAAGACTCAAGATGTGAAAGTTGATGGAAAGGTATTTGCTCTCAGTGGTAGATATGCCTCCAAGTCCGATAATCTGATTCAACGTACTTGTTTCATTAATGATATCCATTTGATTACTATCATTGCTACTAGTTTGACACATTCCTTTATATCTGTTGATTATGTGAAAAGATTGAATCTTGTGGTGTCTGCTATGAATGGAAGTATGGTTATCGATACTTCAGCGAATGGGTCGATAACTACTTCTTTAGTTTGTTTGAAATGTTCGTTGACAATATATGGTATGGACTTTGGCGTTGACTTAGTTTGCTTACCGCTGAGTCAACTTGATGTTATCTTGGGTATGAACTAGTTGGAGTTCAACCGTATTTATATCAACTGCTATAACAAGATATTGTTGTTTTATGAATTTGTAGAGGGGAAAGATCTCCAGTTTATATTTGCTAGGCAAGTTGAATAGTTCTTGAAAGATGAAGCTAAAATGTTTACGATGTTTACTTCCTTGCAAGTTGAAGGTAAAGTGGTGTTGGGTGATCTGCCTATAGTGTGTGAATTTCTAGATATGTTTCCAAATGATATTATTGATTTACTTCCAGAGAGAGAGGTTGAGTTAGCCACATATTTAGTACCCGGTACTAGACATGTGTTGATGGCACCTTACAGAATTAGATGAGCTGAAGAGTCAACTAGAATATCTTTTTGATAAGAAATTCGTCAAACTAAATGTATCACCTTGGGGAGCTCCAATGTTATTAATGAAGAAGAAAGACGGTAGTATGAGACTATGTTAACTATCGTTAGTTGAACAAGGTTACTATCAATAATAAGTATTCTTCTCCCATAACCAACGACCTTATGGGTCAGTTAGTGGGGCTTATGTTTTTAGTAAGATCGACTTAAGGTCGGGCTATCATCAGATTCAAGTTAAGGATGAAGATATCCCTGAAGACTACATCCAGGACACGATACGACCACTATGAGTACTCAGTGATGTCGTTCGGTGTGTCTAATGCCCCTGATGTAATTATAGAGTATATGAATAAGATATTCCATCCCTATTTGGATCAGTTTCTAGTGGTGTTTATTAATGATATTCAAGTATATTCTAAATCAGATGAAGACCTTGTTGGACATCTTCGTATTGTACTCTAGGTTTTGAAAGAGAAAAAGTTGTATATCAAGTTATCCAAATGTGAGTTCTGGTTGAGAGAAGTGAGTTTTCTCGGTCATGTGATTTCCAATGGTGGTATAACGATTGATCCTGCTAAGGCATATGTAGTGCTATAGTGGGAGGTTCTGAAATCAATAACTGAGATCATAAGTTTATTAGGTTTGGTTGGTTACTGCCGATTTTCGAAGTTAGCCCTACCTTTGACTTAGTTGACTCAAAAGGGTCAAACCTTTCTGTGGGATATGCAGTGTGAAGAGAATTTCCGGGAATTGAAGAAGAAGCTGACAACATCGCCAATATTGATATTACTAGACCCAAGGGAACCTTTTGTGGTGTATTGTGATGTGTCCAAGATGGGCTTGAGTGGTGTACTTATTCAGAATGGGCAGGTTGTAGCTTATGCTTCGCGACAACTGAAGATTCATGAGAGGAACTATCCTACTCACTGTCGCAACCCGAAAAATACGGTCTGTGAAAAAAACAACCAGCGAGAAAGAAAATGACAGAAGAGTCGCCACCGTGCGTTATTTATCCCAAAGGAGGGAAAGGAAACGCTCGAAGTAAACCTGGAGAAAGGAAAGGAAAAGACAAGGTCTCGCAACCAAATCTTGGGTTCGGGAGTCGATTATGCGAAGGGAAGGTATTAGCACCCCTACGCATCCGTAGTACTCTACGGGATCCACTCTTGTTGTTTCTTGTCTAAAGGGTGTGCGTTTATCTAATGTACTATTTACTAAAAGAAAGGGTCAAAGAAAATGACTCGCACGGATGTCGCATCCACTGCATACGTATCTCATCTGAATATGAGAATCAGAGTCTTCGTAGCTCGGCTACCTAGGGGTTAAGGATAAGTGTGCTCGCTAAGACATCGTGTCTTATGCCTACGTATCTCATCGGGAATGAGAATCAGAGCAAAACGTAGTTCAAACTAACTACGGGATTAAGGGTCTCGATTGCAACTAGGGCAAGAGAAAAGGAAAATCTCGATCGCAACGAGGGCGAAAGAAAACAAGGATTAGTTGTTAGTTGTTAGTCAAACTCGGCAAGACATCGCATCTTGTGCCTACGTATCTCATCTGAACATGAGAATCAGAGTTGTCGTAGTTCGGCTAGACGCACACAAACAAACACAGGCAAAGGCAAACGTGGAGCCTGACTGCCAATCACTGGACTTACATCAGCATCCGAATCAAACACACACAAAAGGGGCAAACGTGGAGCCCGACTGCCAATCACTGGACTTACATCAGCATCCGAACCAAACACACACAAAGGGGCAAACGTGGAGCCCGACTGCCAATCACTGGACTTACATCAGCATCCGAACCAAACACACACAAAGGGGCAAACGTGGAGCCCGACTGCCAATCACTGGACTTACATCAGCATCCGAACCCAACAAACACAAAGGGGGCAAACGTGGAGCCCGACTGCCAATCACTGGACTTACATCAGCATCCGAACCCAACAAAACCACACTGGAACCCGAATGCCACTTGATGGACTTACATCAGCTTCCAAGCACACAACAACCAAACAAGTTAATAGGGAGTCGGGAACTCGAGCCTATAACTGTCAAGCACACACAAAAGAAAAAAGAAAGGTGCCCGGAGTGGTCTCGCACGACCACCTGCCTACATACCTCGTCTGGAACAAGGATCAGGGCGATGTAGTTCCCCTACATATGGGTTGCCATCTGAACATGGACTTACAAAGGAGGACACCAGTTGTGTCAAAGGAGAGTGGGCGATGTGTTCACGTCCTAGCAGTAGGTGTCGCAGCTCGCTGAATCGAGTCTTAGGCAGTTACCTCTTTGCAATAGAACGGACTACATGCCACAAGATCGGAGACGCTCGGAAAGGTCTAAAAGAAATGGGGAAGCTCTGCCCTAGAGTTGTCATGCAATGTGTACTTAAGTGTTTAGGATTTACAAATGGGAATATCTACCTAATGTTAGTATGCAAAGAATATGGGAATTCTACCTATGTTATCATACAAAGGGTTCCATCTAATGGGTGCTACCTAATCGGAACTAGAATTGACGAGTGGAGCAAGGAGAAATGTTAGGGATAAAGGTTTGATTGGTTGGATGTGCTTTGAATGATGGCGAGAACTAGGATTGGCGAGATATACATCTCGAATCCTAGCCTCAGGAGTGCATGGTATACACCATGTTCCATTTCCATCTTTATTTGCAAAAGTGTTTAATAGAGAATTAAGTGTTTTGAATTTGATTGAGAAAGGGTTTGGAGAAACCGCATTGACAATTTTAGGCGATGGCGAGAGTTAAGATCGGCGAGCCATACGTCTCGAATCTTAACCTCAGGAGTGCATGGTATACACCATGTTCCATTTCCATCTTTATTGAAAAAGTGTTAAACAAGCATTAGGTCTTTTGAGTTTTTGTTGTGAAAATGACTTGACCTAGATCAAGTATTGATGGATGTTTGAGAAAGATTTGGATGAGTGTTTGAGAAAACAAAGTGGGTAAATTGGATGATGGCGAAAGCTAGGATTGGCGAGATATACATCTCGAATCCTAGTCTCAGGAGTGCGTGGTATACACCACGTTCCATTTCCATCTTTATGGAAAAAGTCTTGACTTATGAATTAATATTTTTTGAGTTTTTGATTATGAAAAATGGCTTGACATTGGATCAAGCATTTGATGAAGTTTTTGAAAGAAATGGAATAGAATAGGAAAAAGGAAATGGATTGATTTGTTTATTGAGAAAATACTCGACGTTGGATCGAGTCTTATTTTTTGTATTTTTTTTTCAGAAATGGCGGATTTTATTCTTGTGTTAGTAGCTAACTACACAGTCAAGCAATAAAGAAATAAAACAGTAAAATTATTACAGATCGGGGGAGTGGGGTACATTTTGTCAAATGGGGATTCAAATTACTGGAATAATTAAATCGGGCCCAAATAACAAATCATGCAAATGTATGAGTGTAAGTGCAAGAGAACTGTCTCATTGTAAGAAGGCCCAAGAGTAAGCCATGTGAAGAAAATAAATAACACAACAAGTTACGTTTACAAAACACTTTAAAAATTAAATCGAAAAAAAGGATAAATCGGGATTTGCACGGATGGACATTGAGGAACACACAAAACCTAAATAATGTGCTCAAAGCCGGTTTGCACATATTGACAACAATTGAAATGTCATATGCGATTAATCGAAACGCGGCGAAATACTATCAATATATCGATAAAAATAATCATGGATAAATAACAAGAAAACTGTCAAATCCATAAATTAAAAAATCGATGTTTAACATTAAAATCAACAAGTGTTTAAAAAAAAAGAGAAATAAATAAATAAAAGGTTTAAAATAATAAAAAGTGGTAATAATAATAAAAAATAGAGAATATGTTAAAAATGAAAAATGTTGCAAACCAAGGATCGAACCCAGAACCTAAGGTTTACCAAAGCACCTCTTTACCCACTCAACCAGGCTGATTTGTTAATGTTAACTTATACTCATTAATACATATATTCAAAACATGTGTTGTATTGGTAAAAAAAAAGACAAGTTAACAACCGGAAGCATTAACAGCATACGTGAACCAACAGAAAATAGGAAAGCACTGGTTACCTACTAAGTCGAAGACGGAAAGAGTCACAACCGTTGGTGAGCTGCTCAAAAACTGCGTTGCCGTGAGTTGACTTGTTCACCGAGTCGTGTAGCTCCGACCTTCAAGCGTAATCCGGCACAAAGAGTATGGCGTGGGGATTCAACTGGCAGATGGCGATAACAGTGGCGGAGTTTCACAATAGCTGGTTCAAAACGAAAATGGAAGGGGTGGTTCAACGGTAGGGTTTTCTTTGTGTGAGCAGTCTTCTTTTTTTCTCTAGGGTTTTTCGGCTCCCTCTATTTTGCAGAATTCGCCTCCAAGTTTTTTTTGTGTCCCCTTTTTTATGAACAGTGGCCGCTCAAATCTCTCTTTCTGTGAACAGTATCCGCCCCTTTTATAATCCCATTGCTAGGGTTTGGATGAGATCAAAAGAGTATGGAATTGGAAGTGCTTTCTTGTGCTGCTCTGTTGTCTATCCCATTTTGGTGCTTATTCTGAAAAAGGTAACATGTACCTTGTACTTCTTCTGTGAAAATGTTTCATTTTTGTTGCTTGTGCATTTTTACTACAGGTAAATGATTATTCACTGCTAGTTATTTTTGCTCATTCTTTTTTAAATTCTGTTGGTTTTCAGGTACTCGTGGTGCTTCTGTTTGCATCCGTCTCATACCAGCAACAAAGCCAATAGCTCAATTGAGATGTAGCACTGCTTGACTGAGCTGCTCTTACTGTAGAGAGTAACAATATATCGACCTCTCTACCCTGGAAACCATTCACAGTATTCAATTCAATGTCAGCTATGTTTGAAGAACCAAATGCACTAAGAAAACGAGACCGTAGAAGAGAAAATTGACATTTGTATGGAGTAATAATGCCAATTCTTCCATCAATAAATTCAGCTGGGTATCTTCTCTTGAAAAACTTTAGTGTTTCAACCGCAGCATCAACTTCACGTTCATTACAAAGCGACATTGCACCAGAGTTTCTTCATGAACCTCCCGACCGTCAACAACATCGTAGAATGCGTAAGGCCCAAGACCCTCGGTCTGATGACATGGTGCTGACTTGCTAGACATTTGGCTTTAATTTTTCCAGTCCCTTCAATATCTGGATCAGTTTCACTTAGTTCAAGTAAAGGCTCAAGCACACGAATCTCTGAGACAACATCCTCCTCTGCCACTATGAAAGGAAAGAAACTGCTACTCAAGCCCTGGCCCTCAATCTCAATAAATTCTCTTCTATTCGTCACAGGGACCGAACATGAAAATTGAATGCACTGAAGTTCATCAAGCTCTTTGGAGTATTGACCTGTTGACTCATGAGCATCCTCACACACCAGATAATTTCTTTCTAAAGCACACATTAACCTTGTGGCAGGGTGCATTAGGTTTACACTTTTAACAGAAAAACTGAGCTCTCTTTGATGTTGGTACAGCGATTGGACTAACAGTCAAAATCTTACTATGATGTTGCTTCTAAAAGGTAGTGATGCATCTATTACAACTTGACCATTGAAAATGAATGCCTTTTGATGCTGCACCCTGAAATGAACCCATCCAGTTCTCAAAAATGTATTATCCGAGACATCCAACAGCTTACTCAAACTGGGAGTTAGATCACAACACAGATCGTCCCACACAACCTCAGCCTGACGCAAATAGATGGTCAAAACAAATACAAACATGTTGTATGTAGCTCTCAATGTCGCATCATTCGCAGCACTGCCATCACGTAGAAGGTCACTAAGAGAAACAACAGAAAGCATACTCCTCAAAGCATCTAAAACATAACCTTGGACTCAGGTAGATCACTAGTCAATAATGCCATGAGCTGACTGATAATTGCCGTATCAGATTTATGAATAAAGTGATTCAAGGTCTTAGCTGCAATCTCCTTCCCATTTGGGCTTCCATTCTTCAATAGCCACAACAATGCAGGAACTGCATAAGCGCTTTCAACACAGGCACGTATATCCTCACTGCGATCACATAGGTTCATAAAGATTGTTGCTGAGTCTTCCTTTGCTTTGGCAGATCCCGACTCCAAAATTTGAACAAGTGGAGGTATACCAACAACAGCAGTAATGGCCCACTTACTTTCAACATTTTCATCAGATAATAGACAGAGCAAGGCAATAGCACATTCTTGTTGCTGTTCTGATGAAGGCCTCAAAAGTAATATCAATTGCTGAACTCCTTCACGGCCATAGACTGCATTCACTTTTGCATAATGTCAGCAGAGCTTTTATGAGCTCATCTTGCACTTCATTGGCAGCCACTGTTATCAAACCAACAAGCAAATGTTTTGCATCGGAATTTGCTAGTTTAGTTGAGAGTACGGAATTACCGTATAAACCAGCAAGAGCTTCGATGGTCCGTTCTCAAAATGACGAAGAGGAAGTATTGTTGGCGAGTATCTTTGAGCAGTCTTGAAAGCTTGAGCTAAAGCAACGGATGCTTTATCGGAGCCCGTTAGATCGTGACAGTTATATTCCACCACATGCAGACATTACATATGAGTCATTTTTTTGAGGGTGCAATGCAAGGGACTGCTTCTTCAAGGTTGACACTGCAATATCAGGGTTTGTCTTCCACAGTTCTTCCACCTTACTTATTTGCTGTGCACTTATTTGACGTGCCCTTAACTGCTCTTGTTCAGATGGGATCTTGACAAACCACTTCACCAACTGCTCCTTGCTGATTTCTAGGAGATTCATTAGCAACCTGTCTAGCTTCTTTTTGAAGACTGTCCTGCCAGTAACTTCAGTAATATGTCCACTCCTCCAGGTTGAATTGTTGAGTTCAAGAATCCCTCAGCACTGCTGGAGAAATTTCAATGTTCCTGTCAATAAACTTTCAACTACATTTTCCGTTTTCAAGCCAAATCGCAACTACTCCAAAGCACGGCTACTACTCCTTCAGTTGAAAATATTTTGGAACCGACGTAACCTTTTTCAACACCTTGAGAGACAGCATATATAGTCTTTGCAGCGACAATCCCCGTTTTTCTTCCATAAGCCATCACAATAAATACAAGCTCATCACCTTTGTTTCTGTTTGAAGCTATTACAACCAGATTTCCTTTATGATCTTGCTCTCCTGTACCATGAGCATGGCATCCATCAAGTATACTAGACTTAACATTTTGTCTTCTGTAACTGGCCAGAGAGGGTAGTAACATCAGGAATTTTGGAAGCAACAAGAGTCATACTGAGCTCATTTGTTGTAGGTACTACAACTGGAACAGTAGACAAAATACATGGCATCCCTCTGTCTGAGTTTTTTTCTTCTACAGAAGCCCGAGCATCATTGTCGGATGATTTATTCAAGTCCTTTTCTTTTGTAAAGCGATGCCCCTGACCTGGTTGGGCAGTGAGTAAAAAATCTAGACTTTGAATAGAATGATCTAGGACTTCTTAAGGACATGGATCGCTCAATAAAATTCTTGAGCCTCAACCTTGGCATCAGTATCCATTTGCACAGGCTCTTACGACGGTATCAAACCAATGATCCACCAGAATTCCGAAAATGGCCAACGACTCATAACTGACCATGACATCCAACTAAACCTTCATCTACAATCTTCAACACTCATGAACCGAAACCGAACAGAATTCTCCAATCTTCAAACTGCCCTTCAATAACCTCTCTTCACGCTTCAATTTCGGAAGTGAGGTTCTTCATTTTGCTTCACGCAGAATCATTCTTCAGCTTCAACGCCAACGCTTCGTCATCCATTGTCGCAAAATCGACGGTATAGCGGGCGTGACAATTGGGACTGGTTTGGTTGTGCCTGAGAACCACTGCTGTTATTTTTTGTATGTTTGGAAATGAGGCAGGTCTTGGAATGCAGCCTATAGAATTAGCGTTTGTCATACCCCAAAATTTGCCCATTAATATTTCAAGACATTTTTCAAGGCATTCCGACTCATTTTTATGACACTGATCTTAAAAGAACCAAGGCCCAGCTCACGAATGGCCCAATCCAGAAAATGGCCCAAACTGGCCTGTTCGCTACGCGCTCGCCTAGCGAACGTTACGTTCGCTACACGCTCGCCTAGCGAACGTTCGCTACGCGTTCGCTACCAGCTCGCCTAGCGAAGCTGACAGACAACAGAAAATTTCGGGCTTCACTCCGAGCCCATTAGGTCATGGAAAAAGGCATTATAAATACCAGCACTTCAGTAACAAAAAAGGGGACGAAAAAGAGAGAGAGAAAGGGAGACGGACGGAAACCCTAGCACGGAAACCCTGACGGCCACGCACCCGCACCGAAGTTACCGCCGCCCAACTCAACCCGATACCAAAAGGGATCCGTCAATTCAGCATTATCACTAGATTGCAAACAGGTTTGTGTATCACTACCGTTTTATGTTTCCATTCCATAATCTCTAAATGCATAATACATCATGATATATTGAGTTTTTGGATATGGAATCATACTTTGCATGTGAGCTTAAATGTGCCTGAACACCATGAATATTGGACCATGTTATTTCTGTAATTGAATGCGATAAGACATGTAGCATGCTGAGACCATACCGTTCCGAAATTCAAAACCCGCAGCCGCTCGCTAGCACATCGCTAAGCGAGCACGCAGCGAGTGTTCGCTAGACCTTCGCTAGGCGAAGCAGAGGCGAACGAGGGCAGCCGCCAATATTTTGTTTGTTATGTCTTATGCGTATCTGGTCGATTCTATGTTAATTATACACTGTTTTCTTGCTGCTGTTTTTTTCTTTTACGGCGTAATCCACGATTACACCCGGATTTGGTACTCTAACCCGTTTGTTGAATTTTGCAAAGGTTCATATGTCCCAGAAAAAGATCGTCGTTTAGGTCTTCCACTTTATTTGTGGGATACCCTTGTGGAGACTCACCCTAAGTGGCCTAATTAATTTTAATGTATTAATTTTAATGTATTAATTTTAATGTATTAATTTTAATGTATTGATTTTAGTATGGACTTAATTACTTAATTGACTTTAAAATATGACCTTTAAATAAGTGATCTTGGACCTCTCTTGTGCCTTACGATATTACGGTGTTACGGTCATGTCCCGCGAATGTGGGGATACACTTAGCAATGGCCCTTCGGTTAAATCATCATAAAATAAATCATAGTCCCTCGGATGTTGCCTTCGAAAATACGATTTTGTCCCTCGATGACCCTTCGGTGTAGCCTACGGTTAAATGATGATCGTCCCTTCGAATGCTAAGGTATCCTTACAACTGTTGCCTTCAATGACCTATCGATGACCCTACGGTGACCCTTAAACATCCAAAAGGGTAAAATTACTTACTTCTCAATAGTAAGGACAGTTTTACCCTCATAAGGATAGGAAACGTTCATAACGACCTTAGGAAGGTATAACTCTCAATTACTGGATCCTAACCTAAAACATTTTCCGCCCCTCACACTTTACACTTTACAAATCCTAGAAAATCACCACTTGGTATACATTCATACTAGAATCATTACCGAGTTATATTTTTCTAAACCATTTTCAAAATTAAATGAGATAAATACTTTGTATACATTCATACGAGAATCATTACAAAGTTAAACTCTCTTTCAAACATTTTTTAAGCAATTCACCGACACTTTTCAGACAAAAATATAAGTGATCCAGCAATTAAGAGCCCATGGATAACTGTAGCGGTGTATTCGTTACTATATGATCTATTGATTAAATCATAAGCAAAGTATACAATGAATTCGAGTCGCCACCGCACTTTTATTTATCCAAAGGACTGGCTAAAAAGCGAACAAAAGCCTAAGAAGTTTTACACGTAGAAAAATAATGAAAAAGATCAGAGATCGGGGTAAGGGGTAAATTACGCAATGGGAAGGTGTTAGGCACCCACTACGTCCTAGGTACTCCTAGGGAGCCCTTTTCACACTTTGTTGTTTGAAAATTATTATTTGTCATGACATAAGTATTGTGCAAACATGATTGGGATGATGAGAAAAGAATGTACAAGTTAATTATTTTTGTGTTTGGATGGATAACCATTGCCTACGTACCTTTACAGGATCAAAACACCGTAGTTCGGCTAAAAAATTTCCAAAAGTTAGTGGATTCAATTTTAAAACACAAGCCCTAAGGTTTTACGTTACCCATGGGAGAAAACTCAACCTTATATAACAACTAGTCCACCATGTGAGAAAAGCTTCAACTTGCCAGAGAGGGGTTAACCCTATAATAGGCAAGGAAGGCTTACAATTCATCTACTAAGGACAAATAGGTGAGATTAATATCAACCAACTAGGGTAAATCAAACCTATAGCTAATGTATGAAAACTTAACAAACATGGACAAAGCCACAAAATCATTTGAATGGGTGAAGTTAATTGGTTTGGGATTATTTACAAAATATAGTCAAAGTATGATTAAAGTCAATTCACAATGAGTATTTAGGAAATGGAGTTTGAAAAAATCATGGACTTAAGGTCCAAGTTTCTAATTTGAAAAGGGGTGAGAATGTTTGCACAACATTTATTTCAAGTTTTAAAACATGTGTGAAAAGTTTAGGACACAATGGGATGAATGGAATGGTGGAGTGAATGTAAAACTTCTTAGGAGGGTCCACCTCTTGAAATCATATAGAAGATGATTCAAGTGGGTCCTTAGGAATAGGCTACAAATGAGCAATGATATGAACATGGTAACAGATGAAAGTAAATAAAAGCGGATACTGGATGCCACTCAATGGTCTTATACCTGTCTCCTAAAACGAGTAAGGATATCAGAGGCCACTCTATGGACTTACACTAATCTCCATCAGAATAAAACAAAAAAACAAAACAGGGAAGTCAACTGCCAATCTATCTGGACTTATGTTAACCTCCACAGTATGATCCTAGGAATACAAATGCCACATCACAGGGACTTACAATGAATCCTCACATACAACAACAATGCTCAAACAAAGAGCAAAAAAGATATGAGTGACCAATGAGGTCTTACACTCTATCTCTTCCATGTCATAGGAACAAAAGCCAATCAATATGGACTTACAATTGTCCTCAATGGGAAAACATCAGTGTCACAAGGACAAAAGAAGTGATCATGCACTGATGGCAAACAAAGATGATAAATGCACAACGGCAATCAATGATAGTAAATGCACAATGGCAATCAAGTAATCATGTATAAATGAATCAAGTAATCAATCACATAAATTCAAGTAGCACACGCTATAACCATTCAATGAGGCTCAATCAAAGGGTTTGACTATGAAAGTCCACTGTAAGAGGTAAGTGTCGCTCTTAACCTTGCCATTGAGGGGCTAAGGTGAAGCAGATGAGAGGATATGAGGGGTGTGCCTCATTGCTTCTATCTCAGGTCCGAGAGACCATATAAATATAAGAATGTGGGGGAGTTCAGAAAGATGGAACTCTTTCCCCGATTGAAGACTCTATAGATCTTGGGTTTGGATCTCATTGCTACAACCATGTAATGGGAGCAAGGAGAAGACTCACAGAATAGTGGGAGATAGGCTACATATCTCTTATATCCACCAATTGCCTCAAATGAGGACTTTTCCTGCTTGGGACAAATATAAACAATCACAAACATTGCCTCTTAAGGAGGACTTCAGACAGTTTGCCCGGCCAAATAACAGGCCGGGTCTCCAGACTACATGAAGAAGAAGGTTCTATACCTCAATGCCAATTGCTTATAAGCAAAGCAATGCCAGTTCTTAAGAGAACTGAGCAACTAAGGGTACCTGGAAAAGTCAAACAGAATCAGTATCCCAACATAAACAAAAACAATAACATAAGAATCAACCAATGTACAATCAAACAATAATGTGCAACATGTGCATAGCACAAAGATCAAGTGAACCAATCCCTACAAAACAAACAATTGGTCAAATGATTTCAACTCAATTATGCATCAACCTCCTTAAGGCATTAGCTTTTTAACCTGAAAAGTCAAAGTCAAGCTCAAACATAAGTGACAAGACCACTAGGCCAAGCCTAGGGTCCAAAGGAGGGAAAAAACTTAAAACAGCAAGTAAATCATGATCAAAACCAAGATATTTCAATTACAAAGGGATCCCAATTGGTCTCATGTCTAAACCATACACCAATTTCATTTTATGTACAATATAGGTCAAAGTAAGCAATGTTGAATCACATATGGGCAACCAGAATGATTACATCCAAAAAAATATCAAAACAGCATAGAAAATTCCACAAAAATTATATCCTAAACAGAGGACATTCAACAAGCTACATATCAATTTTTATGCCATTTGGACTAGTGGAGCTATGGGAATTAATTCAACATGTCACAGCATGCAAAAACTCAATCAAATCAAGTCACAAAATGTACACCAACTTCAATCAAATGGTAAACAGTGACATTAAATGGGAAATGAGTAGGACCAAAGCCAAATTAAAGCTATACATGTCAGGAACTACTCCACCAAATTTCATATTCATAGGGTTAGGGATGAGGATTTGGCAACATAGGAAAAAATGTTACACAAGCAAAGCCCTAAAAATGCTAAGCAGCAAACAAAAATTCTAATCAATTAGAAAATGGATTATTAAAATCCACAAAAATTCACATTGAAAGTTAACATATCAAAGGTATCTCATGCAAAAAATCAGAACCATAGGCCTAATGGAAGCATGGAAAAATAATACATAAACTCAGCATATCAAAGTGTGACACATATTGTCACACTCAAAAAGAATTAATCACATCTAGCAAACCATAGGTCCAAAAATTGCAAATCATATGTCAAAATCTCCAGAAATGGGTCAAGAATCATCCTCTAAAATTTCAATTCATTTGGACAAGGCATGGTCATTTTATGATTAAAATAGCAAAACATATGAATATTGCACACATTATGAACTTCCCTATGCCAATTAAATTCTCTACCAGGCACAACTTAAATTTCTATGCCTAAAAAAAAGTAGATTAAAAATGGAGATCATCAAAAAAAATCCCGAATTAATTGGATTAATATTGATTTTTTTATGAATTTTTAAAGATTTATTAATTTTAATGAATATTTATTTAAGGGACACGAATTAACTATGGATTATTGAATTATTAAGTTAATAGCAGTATTGTAATATCCTACAGCCATGCCAAAAACGTGCAGTATCATTTATTTGTTGGCGGCTTCCTATTGGCTAGGCTCGGCGGGAAACGGATTTTCGAAATGGAGCCCAGCCAGCACGGATCAAAAGCGGGATTTCCAGAAATTTTTATCATCTTCTTCGCGCGGTAATCTCCTTCATGGCCAAACTCGAGTTCAATCATTTCATCACCAAATTGCACAAACTAATATCCGTTGGAATCGTCTCACCGCGTACAACAACAATATGCCAATGAAATCTCCTAATTCCTATCGTACATCACAGATCGAGCGGAAGAAGATTTTACATCTAAACTTTGATCTTAGATTTCTCTCTCATAAGCTAACGGTTTTCAATTCTACGAAATGTTGCGTACTCTACACATTATGCTCTACAATAACCACACAATAATTTTGAGTTTGGTAGAAATCGGATCCTAACCTTCTTGACGTGCAGTGCCGGAATCGGTGCGTGTAAGGTCTTGAATCGCGGAAACAGATGCAGCCAATCGTCGTGGAAGGTGAAAGATGAGGAGAATCCAGCTCAAGATCGCTTGAATCAACCGGTTTTGCTAACTGCCATGGAAGAGCAACTTTACAACAGTTGCGAATTTGCTTGGTTCTCCGATCAATTCCTGCAAACAGAAATTCTAGACTATCTAACAATGAAGAATCTGCAAAGAATTAGCACAAAGATCAGTGGAAATTGATGAATTGATGCAAAAGTTCTTGGTGAAAAATTGGAGAGAAATGAGAGAATTGGTGAGATTTGGCTTTTGGATTTTGTGAGTAGTGATTAGTGTTGTAGAAAACAGTTATAATTAACTATATATACTACCACTTAATCTCAAAATTAATCCTAATTAGTGAAAAAAGTTATTAGCAAAATGAGCTTATGTGCATGGTTTGGCCTTTTTGCCCTTGGATGGTTTTGATCAATGGAACAGTGATTTATCACTTCAAGCAAACCATAAATATCATTTGGAAACTATTGGAATTGGTCCCATGTCCAAATTCTTCATACTTCTCAATTTCACTATGTGATGGTACTTTGTCCATTTTTCCAATTCATTTCAAAAGCTAATTTCCAAACCACAAGGCCTAGGCATGTTATGATGATTCCAACAACTTTCAAATGCCATTTGTGAGGTGTTGCAAAAATCCCCACTCAAAAATTCCAATTATTTCACAAGTTGGACAATTTTGCCCCTGGTTCATTTAACAGTCCAGTTGAAATTTGACCTTTTGCATTGACCACTTTTGAAGAAATCCAATTATGCACCATGAAAGTACATGTCAAATGGAGTTTGTGCATATAAAGAACAACCAATTTGGACAATCCATGTGGAAGTTATGCCCTCCTGATTATGGGTCATTTTTGAAATTCACTGGACCATAACTTGACAACCATACATGGGATTTTCAAGTTCTTGGACTTTTTGGAATGGTGAGAACAAGATCTTCAACTTTCCTGTTGGACAAAATTCCATTTGAAGCTTTCTTGGACACGTAATATTTGGGAGAAAAACTTTCCATTTTGGGCAGGTGAGAATTACAGGTCATTTCCATTTTGGGAAACTTTTGTCTGACTTCAAATCCTTCAACCTTGATCTTTGAAATGCCAAATGAGGCTCATATGGACATGAATGAGGCCTTTCAAACCACCTCACACCTTCCAATCCCTGATTAAATGTTCAGTTGACCACAGTTGACTTTTGTTGACTTTTGGTTGACTGGGCCATGTTCTGATGAATTCCAAGCCTCCTTCACATGGGATCTTGGTTCCAAATGATATCACAAGTTATATGAACTCTTTATGAATGATCATGGTGTCCAAATTCTTCAAGAATGGTCACCCTCTCTTGCTCAAGGCCTGATTTGACTGTATTGACCTAGCTAGCCTCATCTGCAAGCAACATGGTTAGATGACAATATTTTTGTACTTTTGGTTAGTGAACATATGAAAAGCAATGATACACAAATGCAATACATGCTTGGTGATCAAGAAACACATTCACAAGGTAACCCACCCACTAGGAGGGCAGCTAGGGTATGCAATGATCCTTGAGGCCATGATATGATATGATATGGGCCATGAGGGAGCTTAGGGCCAAAATTGGGGTCTTACAGATGCCCCTATTTAAGGTCATTCTATCCGGAGAAGTGAAGTTTAGAAATCTTCATTTCGACGCGGTAGAATGGGCTTAAATAATAGTAAATGAGACAAATTTTGGTCCCTAAGAGACCTCATGATGCAGATGTATGCATGCAAAAGCAAATTATGTGGAGAATATATGGTTCACACAGAAGAAAAGACGATCCATCGGAGTAATACACTCACCAGGAACAGAGATTCTAACAAGACTCTTATTGGGACTCTTTTAGGGGATAATAAGAAAAAGGATGCGTGAGCAGAACACGACTTTGATTAGGGAAATGACAAAACTGACATAGCGTGAATTAGACACGACTCCGATTGGGGATAACAGATATCGGACAGGAGAGCTTGCTGGGGGAGCAAAGGACTCACACCGGGGGAATAAAGAATTCCAGAGGAAAATAAATCCATAGGAAAGACATAAGCTGACTCAACTATCCAGAAAGGATACTTCGGATAAAAATCCGGACTCGGACCAGGAAAAGATTCACATAGAACCTCCCTGCCGGGAAGATGCATATATTGGGGAATAAACACCCATATAGCAAAGGGTAAAAATCACCAAAGGAACTCCGCAGGGGGATGTCTAACAACGAGACTCTCCTGGGAAAGCAACAGGAATGAGGTGTTACCGGTATAAGGGTAACAAACTCAGGAAGAATGAATATCTAAGACCGGTATAAGGGTGAGAGATATCAATCAACCAACATCTGAGAAAGACCTACAAAGGGTATAATACTCAGGAAAATCTGACTCCACAGGGGACCAAGGTCATAATAGGGAGTAGACGGAAAGGAACACCAGGGATACCGAGGTATATAATAGGTGATCGACAGAACGTGAATTGGTATATATGCCAAGACACTCATCATCCGAAAGGAGGGTTTGAAAAAGCAAAATCGACTTAAAGGATGGACATTCGAATCCACAACGGGAACACGAATCTTACTCGATTGGGGACACAACCCAAAGAGTGCATGAGATATAATATCCATTACCGGCAAACCGTGGATAAGATACTCGCATGAGACATATTATCTATTACCGTCAGAACGTAGATAATAAACTCGCATGGTAAGAAACACCAGAGATACCGAAGTATATAATAGGTGATCTACCGAAAACGTGAATTGGTATATATGCCAAAACACACATCATCCAAAACACAAACTGGTTAAAGGATGGATATTCGATTCTACAGAGAATACGAATCTTGCTCAGGTGGGGAAAGTCATCAAAGGATTCCAACCAAAGAGCGCATGAGACATATTATTCATTACCGGCAGACCGTGAATAATATACTCGAAAGGAAAAGACACCAGAGATACCGAAGTATATAATAGGTGACTAACCAAAAGAGAGACGATCGATACCAAGCATCCGGGTAAACGAAAGATAACTCCAAGGGATAAATTGCAAGCATCCGGCAATTATCCAACAACAAGAATATTCGACTCCGCAAAGGGAAATAACGAATCTTACTCGACCAGGGAAACACACAAGGCTTCAACTGAAGAGTGCATGAGATATATTATCCATTACCGTCAGAACGTGGATAGTATACTCGCATGGAGGATTATCCACAATCGGTATGAGGGTTAATAAAGGATAAATCGTCCGAAAAGAGAGGCATCGGGATACCAAACAGGCATATAATGATGACCAATCAAAGGGAGTAACTACATTACCAACAAAAGGGTAAATGAAAGACTCACTGGGGATAAATTGCAAGCATCCGGCAATTATCCACAAAAGCAAGGGATACATTGATAAACAATCAACGACCCGGGGAACAAATCACTAGCAAACGGTGAAAAGACCCACTGGCGACTTCAAAAGGATAACATTGCAAGCATCCGGCAATGATCCAGAAGACTGCTGGGAATACAAGTGCTTACTCAAGAGCAACTACCCAAAACAGGGAGGAATATCAACATCGAATATTGAATGAAGATAACCACAAAGAGATTAGGGTTTACATCTACCGAATACGGGGTAGAAGACCATAAATCTGGCTGAGAAAACAAGAGGTTTAATAATACCGACTACTGGGTAAGAAACCAAAGACTCAGCTGAGGATAAAATTGCTAGCAACCGGCAATTATCCACATGTATCATAAGATACAACTCCGCTGGAGAGAAAAATCACAGCGACATAGGATTTACGACTACCGAATACGGGGTAGAAGCCACACTCTGGTGGGAATAACCACAAATTAGGGTTTACATCTACCGAATACGGGGTAGAAAACCAAGAACTCTGCGTGGGGATAGAATAAATCACGAATCCGCACGAGAAACCAAAAATGAGGTTTATAACAGACCGCAAACTCTGTTGGAGAGTAAGAAAATAGGATTTACGACTACCCACAACTTAGGCGGAAAACCAACAACTCTGGCTGGGGACTAAAAGGTATATAACCACAAGTTCTGCCAAGAAGCCAGGAGAATAGGACTTACAACTACCGGTATAAGGGTAGAGGCCAAAATCGACTCTTGCGGAGGAATGAAAGGTATATAACCACGAATTCCGCCAAGAGGAGAGGAACAATAGGACTTACAACTACCGGTATAAGGGTAGAGGCCCGAGAAATCCGCTGGGGATAAAAATCGCCATAGGGAAGCACAAGAAACAGACGACAAATGTCAATTCAGGAAAGATCCGAAAAGATAGACTGAATCAAGACACGTCCTAATGAGGATATAACTCAAATAGGAACCTCCATCCCAATATATGCGTTGGGAGGAAACGGAAGAAACCGTCATCCACGAGGGTATATCTCAGTGGGGAACTGCAGAAGGACAGACAGACATTTTCTGCTTATGGGGCTGACTCTATATGGAGAGATTTAACACCCGACATCTGCTTAGGAAGATCTATAAAGATCTATATCACCATAGCAGGGAATAACAAACAAGGGATATATGACAAAAATGCAACATGAATATCTGAATGTTTCATGAATATGCATGAATATGCGTGATTTATGTTTGATGAATGCCGACAAAACAGACATATCTAACACAACAGGTCCAGGAATCAAACGTCCGGTATTACACTTCCAGGGGAAAACCAACTGGAAAGCCAATTCTGCTGAGATCTGCATGCTATAAAGCAAGGATCTGCGGGTACTGCTGGGAAGCAGAAGCAAAAGAATCAGAGATATCTGGAGAATACCAAATCTCTGAGCAATGGATCAGCGATCACCCCAACTAGGGCACAGAAAGTCACAACAGGCAAAGAGCCACAAAGACAAATCTGTTGGGGAACAAGAGAATCTCAAAGTCCTGCAGGGGATCCTAGCAAACACTGCTATGGAAACGGATCCAACATAACTCCATTGGGGAACAACCCACTGAGGGAGCAAAGGTCACCCGGATAGATTCTGGCTGCATAAGCAACTCTACTGGGGATATCATCAACTACCCTCTTGGGGAACAACCCACTGAGGAAGGAAAGCACCAAACAAGTAGATTCTGCAACAAACCACTCTACTCGGGGCGAACACACATCTGATGGATCACATCGGTAGATTCTGCAATAAGAGCCACTCTACTGAGGATCGAAAAGTAATCAAGGAATCAATACAATCTCTGGATGACGGAGCCATCGACCGACCATACCGGGGATTGAAGGAGGTTCAACAGGCAATACTGCCACAACAACCGCTCTGCAGACAAATGTTGGAGAAAGATGGATGAAAATACTGGGATATCAACCCAATCAACCACTGAGTAGGAAAATAAATCCTGCTCTGCTGAGGAGATCAACCATTCTGATAGAGGGAAAGTAAACACCTCCACTGACGACTTTGCCGGGGAAAAGGTAAAGTACCGGGTATCAAACCACTGACTTACCGAGTCTTCCAAAAGGAAAGCGACCGTGCTGAGGAAACAGATAAATCCGCTGGCAACTGCGCTGGGGAGGGTGACAACAACTCTGCTCGCGACTGCAATGGGGATATCAATAACAGCTCTACGGTGCCAAGGAGACAAATAAAGTCTAGGGATAGCGATCCACTGGAGAAAGTGGCGAGGCGCCATCAACTGCCGAATCTTCCACAAGGAAAGCATCCATGCAGGGGACAACTGTTGTTGGAGAAAACTGAGTCTTCAACAACACTCTGCTTGGGGGAACAACCCCACCAACAACTCGACTTGCAATTATGCTGGCAACTCACTTGGGGAGAAATACGGGATACGGGGATATCAACCCACTAACCACAAATTTTCTGAACAACTGAGCAATCAAGCCGGGGAGAGACTACTGCTGGAGAACAGACTGAGTCTTCAATACACCACTCTGCTTCGGGGAGTCAAAATCCACAGAAGGTCTGCTTAGGGAACAACCCCAACAACCAAATCTCTGCTTGGGGAACAACCCCAACAACCAAATCTCTGCTTGGGGAACAACCCCAACAACCAAATCTGGAGAAGAAGGATACAAACCAACCCAGGAGTATGAACAAATGTCTTACCTGTTGGAAACCATGCCACCCTTGGGAGAGCACTGAGAAATTCTTTGAGTATCCTTTTATCATTTGTGAATGTTCACTTTGTTTAAAACAATAATCTTTGAAAAAATTTGTTTTTAAAACAATGATATTTTTATCAATCAAAACATGCAAAACATTTGTTGAATTGAAACAAACAAGAGTGCAAATAATTGGATAAAAAGCTCAAATTTATTTGATGGAATGGTAGTCTGCAAATGGCAAGACTCCATAGATCTGTACAAATTTGAAATCAGTGATATATATTGGAAGAGGGCTACATTGAACATAATGATCCTTTCTCTACCAATTTGAATCTCGATGTATTCGAAGCTTCAGTTGACGAAGAATCGAGAATCTTCTGACGAAAATGACAGCTGGTGAAACAGAAAGTCTCGTCAGGATGCAGTTACTTGCCAAATCCCTAATTTTTGCCTAGATTGCCCCAGGGTGAGGTACTCAATCTAGCGGGATGCAAATATACTTCTTTTATCAAGTCTCTAACTTTTGCCTGGATTACCCTTGCAGGTTCTCCACCGAGACGCTCATTTTTGCCTAAGCCGCCCTTTCGGGTTTTCAACTTAGCGAGCTATTCTGTTTTTTCGTTTGCATATACTTTTTTTTTTTTTAGGCAAAGTATCTCTTAACTGCATCTGAATTCACAGGACGAGTGAAATCCTCCCCATCCATTGTTGTAAGCATCAAAGCTCCGCCTGAAAAGGCTCTCTTAACAACATATGGACCCTCGTAGTTTGGAGTCCACTTGCCCCTGGAATCGGGCACGAAAGACAAGACTTTCTTGAGCACAAGATCTCCTTCTCGGAACACACGAGGCTTGACCTTCTTATCGAATGCTTTCTTCATTCTCTGCTGATATAACTGACCATGACACATGGCAGTTAATCGCTTCTCTTCAATCAAATTCAGTTGGTCATAACGACTCTGAACCCATTCAGCATCAGTCAACTTGGCTTCCATCAAGACTCTCATTGACGGGATCTCCACCTCTACTGGGAGAACAGCTTCCATGCCGTAAACAAGAGAAAAAGGGGTTGCCCCTGTTGAAGTGCGTACAGACGTACGATATCCATGCAAAGCAAATGGCAGCATCTCATGCCAATCTTTGTACGTGACAGTCATCTTTTGGATAATCTTCTTGATATTCTTATTAGCAGCTTCAACAACCCCATTCATCTTGGGTCTGTAGGGAGAGGAATTATGGTGTGCAATCTTGAATTCAGCGCACAACTCATCCATCATCTTATTATTCAGATTAGATCCATTATCAGTAATGATCCTCTCTGGCACACCATAACGGCAAATCAGTTGGTTCTTGATAAACTTCACAACCACCTGTCTGGTCACATTCGCATATGAAGCGGCTTCAACCCATTTGGTGAAGTAATCAATCGCTACGAGAATAAACCTGTGTCCATTGGACGCTTTCGGCTCAATCACGCCAATCATGTCAATTCCCCACATGGAGAAAGGCCATGGTGATGAAATCACATTCAGAAGTGTCGGAGGAATATGAATCTTATCCGCATAAATTTGACACTTGTGACATTTCTTCACATATTTGCAACAGTCAGACTCCATTGTCAGCCAATAGTAGCCTGCTCTCAACATCTTCTTAGCCATGGCATGTCCATTGGAATGAGTACCAAATGAACCCTCATGGACCTCAGTCATCAATAGGTTTGCTTCGTGTCTATCCACGCATCTGAGCAAAACAATATCGACATTTCTCTTATACAGCACTTCACCACTGAGGTAGAAACTGCCTGACAACCTTCTCAAAGTTTTCCTATCTTTCACAGATGCCCCGGGCGGGTAGACCTGGTTCTGGAGGAAGTTCTTGATATCGAAATACCAAGGCTTGTCATCATTGACTTCTTCAATTGCAAATATGTGAGCTGGTCTATCCAAGCGCATCACAGTAATATTGGGGACATCATTCCACCATCTGACCACAATCATGGAAGCGAGCGTAGCAAGAGCATCTGCCATCCGATTATCCTCTCGAGGAATATGATAAAATTCAACTTCTGTGAAGAAAGTCGCAATCCTTCTTGCATAATCTCTGTATGGTATGAGACTTGGCTGATTTGTCTCCCATTCACCCTTGATCTGATTAACAACTAGGGCCGAATCACCATACACATCAAGATGTTTGATTCTCAAATCAATACATTCTTCAAGTCCCATAATACAGGCTTCATACTCAGCCATATTATTCGTGCATTTGAAAGTTAGCCTTGCTGTAAATGGAATATGAGCACCTTGAGGATTAACAATTACTGCCCCAATTCCATTTCCATACTGATTAACAGCGCCATCAAACACCATCGTCCATCTGGAACCAGGTTCCGGACCTTCATCAAGTGTAGGCTCATCGCAATCTTTCATCTTCAAATACAGAATTTCCTCGTCAGGGAAGTCATACTGAACAGATTGACGATCTTCAATCGGCTGGTGCGCTAAATGATCAGCCAAGATACTACCCTTGATAGCCTTCTGAGCTCGATACTCGATATCATACTCAGACAACAGCATCTGCCAACGGGCAATCCTCCCAGTTAAAGCAGGTTTCTCGAAGATATACTTAATTGGATCCATTCTGGATATCAACCAAGTTGTATGATTTATCATGTACTGGCGCAAACGCTTAGCAGCCCAAGCTAAAGCACAACACGTCTTCTCAAGCATAGAGTACCGAGACTCACAATCAGTAAACTTCTTACTGAGGTAGTATATAGCAAATTCTTTCTTCCCTGATTCATCTTGTTGACCGAGTACACAACCCATCGAGTCTTCAAGAACTGTTAAGTACATAATCAGAGGTCTTCCTTCCACAGGCGGAGACAAGATCGGAGGTTCAGACAGATATTCTTTGATACTGTCGAAAGCTTTCTGGCAATCCTCGGTCCAATCATGAGACTGATCTTTCTGAAGGAGCTTGAATATCGGCGCACATGTGGCAGTCATGTGGGATATGAATCTGGAAATATAATTCAAGCGGCCAAGAAAACCTCGGACTTGCTTTTCAGTTTTGGGTGCAGGCATCTCTTGTATTGCTTTGACCTTTGCAGGATCAACCTCAATACCTCTTTCACTTACAATGAAACCCAATAACTTTCCGGAACGGACTCCAAAGGTACATTTGTTCGGATTCAGGCGGAGTCTAAACTTCCTCAAACGCTGAAAAAGCTTCAACAAATGCTCAACATGTTCAACTTCCGTTCGGGACTTAGCAATCATATCATCAACATAGACCTCTATCTCCTTGTGCATCATATCGTGAAACAAGGTAGTCATGGCTCGTTGATACGTAGCTCCGGCGTTCTTCAAACCGAAGGGCATCACTCGATAACAGAATGTTCCCCAAGGTGTGATGAATGTTGTCTTCTCCATATCCTCTGGTGCCATTTTGATTTGATTATATCCGGAAAATCCGTCCATAAAGGAAAAGACTTTGAATTTAGCTGTATTGTCTACCAACATGTCAATGTGTGGTAGAGGAAAATCATCTTTCGGACTAGCCTTATTCAAATCTCTGTAATCAATGCACATACGGACTTTTCCGTCCTTCTTAGGAACAGGCACAATATTGGCCACCCATTGAGGATATGTAGAAGTCACCAGAAACCCCGCATCAATTTGCTTCTGAACTTCCTCTTTGATCTTCACTGCCATATCCGGATGAGTTCTTCTGAGCTTCTGCTTCACAGGCACGCACTCAGGCTTCAAGGGCAGGAAATGTTGCACAATATCTGTATCTAATCCCGGCATGTCTTCATATGACCAAGCGAAGACATCTGAATATTCTCGTAGCAATTCAATCAAATCCTTCTTGACAGACTCTCCAAGAAGTGCCCCAATCTTCACCATACGGACACAATCCTCAGACCCCAAGTTGACTGTTTCCAAATCTTCAAGGTGCGGCTGAATGATCTTCTTCTCGTGCTCAAGGAGACGGGTAATCTCATCAGGAATTCCTTCAACATCATCTTCCTCTGCTTCGAATACAGGGGATTCAAAGTTGGGAGATGGCGTTGGATCATTATGTTCAATGGGTTTTAAGATCAACCTGCATAATGATTTTGGTTAATGAAAAACTTTAGAATTTAAACAAGCAAACCATTATGCAGATGAAAAGGTTGCTTTTATTCTTGTTTTTATGGTTTTTTTGTGATCACTGATTTCATGCAAAGCGAAAAGTGAAAACAAATGGAAAAACAAATGTTTAACAATGCATTAATTGAATGAAAACATCATTGTATATATGAGCCAAACAATGTCATCACTTCTCCTTTTGGCATGGGAGAAGGGTTTTAAACAAAGTGAGCATATTTACTCTGATCTATGGATAACTGTAGGAACATCCACAGCGACCCAATTGCGGCAGACACCACCAGGAATAACAAAATTGCTCATATCTTCTGCATCTTCTTCAATGATAGCAGCAGCTTCCTCTTCAACAGACTGGTCATCATGGATGAATCCTCCACTTGTGAACAAACCGTGCTCATTATATGCCCCAGAACAGTAGCCAATGCCAGCCCGGGATTTATCCATCAAAAGTACTTTGTCCGGAAAATTCCTCCTTGAGTTCACAATTCTCTTGCTCAAAACGATCCATCAAATCTGGCAGAGTTGGCTCTGGTATAGTACCGGCGAAGTGCGTCTCCAAAATAAATGAAGATCGCAGGGTCAGACCACAGGACGGGAGACCGGAACAAAACACCCGCTTATGCAAATGATGCATGAAGTGTTTGTGCATATGCTTGTTTTTTATTTCAAGGAAACTCGAGGGTTCTATTTGCAAACTTTGAAATATTTACATTTTGATCGTACATGGGAATATCTCATCAGATAGATCAGGTGAAAAAAATTTCCCGGTTTTTCCATGTTTGAAATTTTTTGCAAATAAACTCCTTTGAGTTCCTTGAAAATTTTCTTTTTATCCGATGATATGGATGCAGATGAATGTATGAATGCATGAATGCAACAATCACACTCAAGGATCAAGCAAAGCACACCAAACAAAGGTCGTGGGAAAGCTCATTGTATCCCTAATATCAATCATCCATTTTGGTGGATTTTAGGTTTTACACCTTATCGACACCCAAGTTCCATTGATATTAACGATACATGAACCGGCTCGAACATCCTTAATATCAACCAACCGCTTTGGTGGATTTTAGGTTTTACACCTGATCCGGGATCCATTGATATTAACGATGTTTGAACGACTCAACCATGAATCACGGGTTTGCTGAGAGTCACGAGCATGGAGTCTCGGTTAAGAACCACCCAGAGGGAGTGTACTAGGGTTTAAACCTGCCAGACATGTTCTATCAGAGGTTCCCATAATCATTGTTCCATCTTTCGAATATTATCGGAGGAACGAATACTCGTATTCCAAGAATATTCTCAAGAGAAACTCTCATGAGTGTAGTATCGCGTAACAATCGTATCAGAACTTACATCTGAACGATCTCCGCACTACGTTCCTAAAAATAGGCCAAGATGGGTTTGGTAAACTAAGGTCCTTGGCTTCTAAGGCACATGATTGAAAGAATAATGCCTAACCACAAATAACTTGTGTGACATTATTAATCCAACATGACCTCCACCAAGTGAATGGACTCGCAAGTCAACTGGCTAAGGACTACTCCACACCAGTCAACAAGACTACGCCATTCTCCTATCCTAAAGTGCACTCGAGTTCGGGTATAGAACTCATCTCACAGAGATCACCAAAGCAAACAGCATTTGCATATCAAGCAATTCAAACATTACAATCAATACAGTTATCCCAAATTGTACAAAAATATGTCAAATAACAAATAATAATATATCACGCAACAATGGTGAAAAGTAGGCAATACCACCAAGGAAGGTCTAATGTTTTCCCCAGCAGAGTCGCCACTTTTCTGTAGCGGTGTATTCGTTACTATATGATCTATTGATTAAATCATAAGCAAAGTATACAATGAATTCGAGTCGCCACCGCACTTTTATTTATCCAAAGGACTGGCTAAAAAGCGAACAAAAGCCTAAGAAGTTTTACACGTAGAAAACTAATGAAAAAGATCAGAGATCGGGGTAAGGGGTAAATTACGCAATGGGAAGGTGTTAGGCACCCACTACGTCCTAGGTACTCCTAGGGAGCCCTTTTCACACTTTGTTGTTTGAAAATTATTATTTGTCATGACATAAGTATTGTGCAAACATGATTGGGATGATGAGAAAAGAATGTACAAGTTAATTATTTTTGTGTTTGGATGGATAACCATTGCCTACGTACCTTTACAGGATCAAAACGCCGTAGTTCGGCTAAAAAATTTCCAAAAGTTAGTGGATTCAATTTTAAAACACAAGCCCTAAGGTTTTACGTTACCCATGGGAGAAAACTCAACCTTATATAACAACTAGTCCACCATGTGAGAAAAGCTTCAACTTGCCAGAGAGGGGTTAACCCTATAATAGGCAAGGAAGGCTTACAATTCATCTACTAAGGACAAATAGGTGAGATTAATATCAACCAACTAGGGTAAATCAAACCTATAGCTAATGTATGAAAACTTAACAAACATGGACAAAGCCACAAAATCATTTGAATGGGTGAAGTTAATTGGTTTGGGATTATTTACAAAATATAGTCAAAGTATGATTAAAGTCAATTCACAATGAGTATTTAGGAAATGGAGTTTGAAAAAATCATGGACTTAAGGTCCAAGTTTCTAATTTGAAAAGGGGTGAGAATGTTTGCACAACATTTATTTCAAGTTTTAAAACATGTGTGAAAAGTTTAGGACACAATGGGATGAATGGAATGGTGGAGTGAATGTAAAACTTCTTAGGAGGGTCCACCTCTTGAAATCATATAGAAGATGATTCAAGTGGGTCCTTAGGAATAGGCTACAAATGAGCAATGATATGAACATGGTAACAGATGAAAGTAAATAAAAGCGGATACTGGATGCCACTCAATGGTCTTATACCTGTCTCCTAAAACGAGTAAGGATATCATAGGCCACTCTATGGACTTACACTAATCTCCATCAGAATAAAACAAAAAAACAAAACAGGGAAGTCAACTGCCAATCTATCTGGACTTATGTTAACCTCCACAGTATGATCCTAGGAATACAAATGCCACATCACAGGGACTTACAATGAATCCTCACATACAACAACAATGCTCAAACAAAGAGCAAAAAAGATATGAGTGACCAATGAGGTCTTACACTCTATCTCTTCCATGTCATAGGAACAAAAGCCAATCAATATGGACTTACAATTGTCCTCAATGGAAAAACATCAGTGTCACAAGGACAAAAGAAGTGATCATGCACTGATGGCAAACAAAGATGATAAATGCACAACGGCAATCAATCATAGTAAATGCACAATGGCAATCAAGTAATCATGTATAAATGAATCAAGTAATCAATCACATAAATTCAAGTAGCACACGCTATAACCATTCAATGAGGCTCAATCAAAGGGTTTGACTATGAAAGTCCACTGTAAGAGGTAAGTGTCGCTCTTAACCTTGCCATTGAGGGGCTAAGATGAAGCAGATGAGAGGATATGAGGGGTGTGCCTCATTGCTTCTATCTCAGGTCCGAGAGAGCATATAAATATAAGAATGTGGGGGAGTTCAAAAAGATGGAACTCTTTCCCCGATTGAAGACTCTATAGATCTTGGGTTTGGATCTCATTGCTACAACCATGTAATGGGAGCAAGGAGAAGACTCACAGAATAGTGGGAGATAGGCTACATATCTCTTATATCCACCAATTGCCTCAAATGAGGACTTTTCCTGCTTGGGACAAATATAAACAATCACAAACATTGCCTCTTAAGGAGGACTTCAGACAGTTTGCCCGGCCAAATAACAGGCCGGGTCTCCAGACTACATGAAGAAGAAGGTTCTATACCTCAATGCCAATTGCTTATAAGCAAAGCAATGCCAGTTCTTAAGAGAACTGAGCAACTAAGGGTACCTGGAAAAGTCAAACAGAATCAGTATCCCAACATAAACAAAAACAATAACATAAGAATCAACCAATGTACAATCAAACAATAATGTGCAACATGTGCATAGCACAAAGATCAAGTGAACCAATCCCTACAAAACAAACAATTGGTCAAATGATTTCAACTCAATTATGCATCAACCTCCTTAAGGCATTAGCTTTTTAACCTGAAAAGTCAAAGTCAAGCTCAAACATAAGTGACAAGACCACTAGGCCAAGCCTAGGGTCCAAAGGAGGGAAAAAACTTAAAACAGCAAGTAAATCATGATCAAAACCAAGATATTTCAATTACAAAGGGATCCCAATTGGTCTCATGTCTAAACCATACACCAATTTCATTTTATGTACAATATAGGTCAAAGTAAGCAATGTTGAATCACATATGGGCAACCAGAATGATTACATCCAAAAAAATATCAAAACAGCATAGAAAATTCCACAAAAATTATATCCTAAATAGAGGACATTCAGCAAGCTACATATCAATTTTTATGCCATTTGGACTAGTGGAGCTATGGGAATTAATTCAACATGTCACAGCATGCAAAAACTCAATCAAATCAAGTCACAAAATGTACACCAACTTCAATCAAATGGTAAACAGTGACATTAAATGGGAAATGAGTAGGACCAAAGCCAAATTAAAGCTATACATGTCAGGAACTACTCCACCAAATTTCATATTCATAGGGTTAGGGATGAGGATTTGGCAACATAGGAAAAAATGTTACACAAGCAAAGACCTAAAAATGCTAAGCAGCAAACAAAAATTCTAATCAATTAGAAAATGGATTATTAAAATCCACAAAAATTCACATTGAAAGTTAACATATCAAAGGTATCTCATGCAAAAAATCAGAACCATAGGCCTAATGGAAGCATGGAAAAATAATACATAAACTCAGCATATCAAAGTGTGACACATATTGTCACACTCAAAAAGAATTAATCACATCTAGCAAACCATAGGTCCAAAAATTGCAAATCATATGTCAAAATCTCCAGAAATGGGTCAAGAATCATCCTCTAAAATTTCAATTCATTTGGACAAGGCATGGTCATTTTATGATTAAAATAGCAAAACATATGAATATTGCACACATTATGAACTTCCCTATGCCAATTAAATTCTCTACCAGGCACAACTTAAATTTCTATGCCTAAAAAAAAGTAGATTAAAAATGGAGATCATCAAAAAAAATCCCGAATTAATTGGATTAATATTGAATTTTTTATGAATTTTTAAAGATTTATTAATTTTAATGAATATTTATTTAAGGGACACGAATTAACTATGGATTATTGAATTATTAAGTTAATAGCAGTATTGTAATATCCTACAGCCATGCCAAAAACGTGCAGTATCATTTATTTGCTGGCGGCTTCCTATTGGCTAGGCTCGACGGGAAACGGATTTTCGAAATGGAGCCCAGCCAGCACGGATCAAAAGCGGGATTTCCAGAAATTTTTATCATCTTCTTCGCGCGGTAATCTCCTCCATGGCCAAACTCGAGTTCAATCATTTCATCACCAAATTGCACAAACTAATATCCGTTGGAATCGTCTCACCGCGTACAACAACAATATGCCAATGAAATCTCCTAATTCCTATCGTACATCACAGATCGAGCGGAAGAAGATTTTACATCTAAACTTTGATCTTAGATTTCTCTCTCATAAGCTAACGGTTTTCAATTCTACGAAATGTTGCGTACTCTACACATTATGCTCTACAATAACCACACAATAATTTTGAGTTTGGTAGAAATCGGATCCTAACCTTCTTGACGTGCAGTGCCGGAATCGGTGCGTGTAAGGTCTTGAATCGCGGAAACAGATGCAGCCAATCGTCGTGGAAGGTGAAAGATGAGGAGAATCCAGCTCAAGATCGCTTGAATCAACCGGTTTGCTAACTGCCATGGAAGAGCAACTTTACAACAGTTGCGAATTTGCTTGGTTCTCCGATCAATTCCTGCAAACAGAAATTCTAGACTATCTAACAATGAAGAATCTGCAAAGAATTAGCACAAAGATCAGTGGAAATTGATGAATTGATGCAAAAGTTCTTGGTGAAAAATTGGAGAGAAATGAGAGAATTGGTGAGATTTGGCTTTTGGATTTTGTGAGTAGTGATTAGTGTTGTAGAAAACAGTTATAATTAACTATATATACTACCACTTAATCTCAAAATTAATCCTAATTAGTGAAAAAAGTTATTAGCAAAAATGAGCTTATGTGCATGGTTTGGCCTTTTTGCCCTTGGATGGTTTTGATCAATGGAACAGTGATTTATCACTTCAAGCAAACCATAAATATCATTTGGAAACTATTGGAATTGGTCCCATGTCCAAATTCTTCATACTTCTCAATTTCACTATGTGATGGTACTTTGTCCATTTTTCCAATTCATTTCAAAAGCTAATTTCCAAACCACAAGGCCTAGGCATGTTATGATGATTCCAACAACTTTCAAATGCCATTTGTGAGGTGTTGCAAAAATCCCCACTCAAAAATTCCAATTATTTCACAAGTTGGACAATTTTGCCCCTGGTTCATTTAACAGTCCAGTTGAAATTTGACCTTTTGCATTGACCACTTTTGAAGAAATCCAATTATGCACCATGAAAGTACATGTCAAATGGAGTTTGTGCATATAAAGAACAACCAATTTGGACAATCCATGTGGAAGTTATGCCCTCCTGATTATGGGTCATTTTTGAAATTCACTGGACCATAACTTGACAACCATACATGGGATTTTCAAGTTCTTGGACTTTTTGGAATGGTGAGAACAAGATCTTCAACTTTCCTGTTGGACAAAATTCCATTTGAAGCTTTCTTGGACACGTAATATTTGGGAGAAAAACTTTCCATTTTGGGCAGGTGAGAATTACAGGTCATTTCCATTTTGGGAAACTTTTTGTCTGACTTCAAATCCTTCAACCTTGATCTTTGAAATGCCAAATGAGGCTCATATGGACATGAATGAGGCCTTTCAAACCACCTCACACCTTCCAATCCCTGATTAAATGTTCAGTTGACCACAGTTGACTTTTGTTGACTTTTGGTTGACTGGGCCATGTTCTGATGAATTCCAAGCCTCCTTCACATGGGATCTTGGTTCCAAATGATATCACAAGTTATATGAACTCTTTATGAATGATCATGGTGTCCAAATTCTTCAAGAATGGTCACCCTCTCTTGCTCAAGGCCTGATTTGACTGTATTGACCTAGCTAGCCTCATCTGCAAGCAACATGGTTAGATGACAATATTTTTGTACTTTTGGTTAGTGAACATATGAAAAGCAATGATACACAAATGCAATACATGCTTGGTGATCAAGAAACACACTCACAAGGTAACCCACCCACTAGGAGGGCAGCTAGGGTATGCAATGATCCTTGAGGCCATGATATGATATGATATGGGCCATGAGGGAGCTTAGGGCCAAAATTGGGGTCTTACAATAACCATGGATACAAAGGGTGCTAATACCTTCCCTTTGTATAATGTACCTCCCGAACCCAAAATCTATTGAGGTCTTTCCTGTTCTTTTCCACCTGTCCTTATTGGATAAAAGAAAAGTCGGTGGCGACTCTTGCTATCCGCGACATTGCGATAAAAAGCAAAACACCCCAAGTCAGTTCACCGTATGACAGAACTGGCGACTCTGCTGGGGAATTTAAAAAGAGAGGTTACCTTAAAACAAGATCACTTATTTGAATTGTTTGATTTACTTTTAAGGGATTGCTTCGGTATCCTATGCTTGAGTGAAAGATCCTACACCCGGATCTAGTGTACCTTAGGTAAGTAGCAATAGATCATCGCGACTATCCGGCGTATACTGGAATGGTTAAAATGATGGATACGGTTAATGTGACACTTTGGTTGTCCTGATGGTCCTCATGTTATTTGAGGAAAAATTTGGCTTCCGCGTGGTGTCATCAAAGCATTAACCAGACCTTTAGAACCCTAATTGACTCATCCTGGCCATTAGAAAGTAGTGAGCTAACTGACTTCGGTTCCGACTGGGGCTTGGTTGAGACTCGATACTACACTCCTTGAGATTGGACTTTAGGGAAGCTTCGGTCAACCACTTGGTGTTGCACTGAAGTGGACTTAAAGGAAAGTCAATGATTGGAGATCCTTTTAGAACCCGGTTACTATTCTAGGACAGGTTGAACCAACCAAACTTCAGTGGGGAGGGTACTTACCTATGGAACTCATGCAAGCCTTAAAACCTAGGAATGATTGTTGTGTGACTCGTTTGTGCTTGTTATTTAACTTAACATCATAACATCATAACATCATAACATCATAACATCATGACGTCATGACATCGTATTAACCATTTCAAGGACTTAGGGATTTAACTTTGCTCTATTTTGTAAGGCTATGACTCCCAGGAAGACCATCCGGATTAATCTTGTAGCAATCCCTCCTCAACTCAAGAATTTAGTTTCAGAACTTCCCGATCATGCTCAGTTCGCCAGGAAACATGGTTCTCTTCTCAGTTTGGTTACCACTGGTTTCAAAGAAGATATGATGAGAGTTCTATTCCAGTTCTTCGATCCTAAACATCATTGCTTCACATTCCCTGATTATCAGCTGGTACCCACGTTAGAAGAATTCTCCAGACTGCTTGGGATACCTATCCTTGATCAAATACCTTTCAGTGGTTTAGAAAAGATGCCGAAGTCTGAAGAAGTTGCCGCAGCTTTACACATGACAAAGTCCGACATTGAAACTAGTTGGGTAACAAGAAGTGGAGTTAGGGGTTTACTTGCCAAATTTCTGATAAATAAGGCCCGAGAATTCTTAAAAGTTATGGATATCCAGGCTTTCGAAGATGTCCTAGCATTGCTTATCTATGGTTTGGTGTTATTCCCTAATCCAGACCAATTCGTAGACATGAATGCTATTAAGATATTCCTCACTCATAACCCTGTGCCTACCTTGCTTGGAGACATTTTGCATTCCCTTCACACTCGTACTATGAAGAGGCAAGGGATTCTCATGTGTTGCGTACCTTTGCTGTCTAGGTGGTTTATTTCGCACCTCCCTCGATCAGTCTTGAAGAACGAGCAGAATTTGAAATGGTCTCAAAGGATAATGTCGCTCTCCCATTCAGACATTTGTTGGTGTCCTCATTTCAAAGGAAATGTTATCATCATCGACCGTTGTGGAGAGTTCCCTAACGTACCACTCCTGGGGATAAGAGGAGGTATTACTTATAATCCTGCTTTAGCCCTGCGTCAGTTCGGTTGTGCTCGAAGAGATGGTCCATATGAAATGATTATCGAAGGCATTGTGTTTGACTATGGCAATGATTCCCAAGATCTCCGTCAAAGATTTGCACGAGCTTGGGGCATGGTAAAAAGAGGCACTTTAGGACAGAAAAATTATATTCCTATGGAGCCTTATCTCAGATGGGTACGCGCCAGAGCTCGTGAACTTGTCATGCCATATCTTGCAATCGGATCTCAGATTGTTAAACCTGAAGCTGAAGGAGGTACTCCTCAGATCATGTCTTATCCAGATATGCCTACCGATCTTGAAGAATGGAAGAGATCCTGGACTCAGTTGAGAGAGGAAAGGGATACTTTTGAAGTACAGTTCTGTACTGAAAGAAAGAAGGTGTTAGAACTTACCAGCCAGCTTAATGAGGAACGAAGACTCAATGCATATCTTCGCCCAAAAAGAAGCCGTCCCTGGGAGACTTGAGCTTTTATTGTATTTGATTTTATTTGATTGTAATGAACATTGATAAAAAAAATTTAATAAAGGTTCACTTCTCGTTGGTTTATGCAAAGTTAAATTCCAAAAGTCCTTGAAAACATTTCATACATTGCATAACATAACACTGCATAACAGGTATTCTACAAGTTCAATGTTCTCACGGCCTTCATTGCAAACAGAAAAATGGATCTCGAACAAACTGTCAAAGACCTCCAGACTCAGAATGCTCAATTCAAGGAGATGATGCTAAGCTTATCCAAGGGGCAGGAGGAACTAAAGGCTCTTTTGCTCGAAAAGAAGAAAGACAAGAAAGCTGTGAGTTTCATTAACCCGGGAAGAAGGCGTAAAGGACAGGCCGTAGGAGTCAAGTTTGGAATCCCGAATGGTCCAGAAGAGGGGGCGGAGAATGATTCAGAGGAAGAGAATGCTGATTTCTCCAACCCTGAGGATGACGATGAAGATTATGAAAATGAACAGTACTCTCCAAGAGATGATAAGTACAAGTTGCTGGAAGAACGTATGCTAGCTATGGAGGGTCAGAAGGCGCCCGGTCTGGATTTCGAAAGTTTGGGTCTGGTCTCCGATGTGACCATTCCTCGCAAATTCAAAATCCCCACTTTCACTAAGTACGATGGTGCGTCTTGTCCTCAGATGCATCTGAGAGCTTATGTGAGAAAGATTCAGCCGCATACCACTGACAGGAAGCTATGGATCCATTTCTTCCAAGAGAGCCTGTCTGGCACACAGTTGGAATGGTATTATCAGCTCGAGAGCTCTGACATCCGCACCTGGACTGATTTAGCAACAACTTTCTATAAACAGTACCAGTATAACTCTAAACTAGCACCTACCCGGCTACAGTTGCAGAATATGACTATGGGATCTAAAGAAAGCTTTAAAGAATATGCTCAAAAGTGGAGAGATTTGGCTGGCAGAGTCAAACCCCCTATGACTGACAGAGAATTGGTGGACATGTTCATGGGCACATTGACCGGCCCATTCTATAGCCATCTACTGGGAAGTTCTTCATCAGGTTTCACTGAACTTATATTAACAGGTGAACGTGTTGAAAGCGGCATCCGAAGTGGAAAGATACAGGCGGCTACCTCTACAAGCACCAAAAGGTCCTATCAGGGGAGGAACGAATCAAATGCTATGTACGGTCAAAAGGGTCGTAACAAGAAAAACCGTGACCACGACATTGGAGCAGTTACGATCGCAGCGCCACCATCTCAAAACTTCCAGCCCAAACAAGACAGGCCAAGAAGGCAGTTCACCAGGATCAATATGACCTTGGCACAGGCACTGCAGGGAATGCTAAAGGCAAATTTGATCACCCTTAGAGATCCTCCTACAAATCCCAACACTACCTCTTCTCGTTATAATCCCAATGCCAGGTGTGCATATCACTCCGATAGCCCCGGGCATGATACAAACGATTGCTGGTCATTGAAGAATAAGATTCAGGATATGATCGAAGCTGGAGAAATTGAGTTTGAGCCTCCGGAGACTCCTAATGTCATCACTGCTCCTATGCCTAACCATGACAAGACTGTTAATGCTATGGATGACGATTCTCATATTTCCAATGTGGCGGACTTAACATCTCCTCTCTCGATCATAAAGAGGAATTTATTGCAAGCTGGTTTATTTCCAGGTTGTGCTGAAGATTGCAATCTCTGCATACTCCGGCCCGAGGACTGTTTGAAATTGAAGAATGGTATTCAACGGCTGATGGACGATCGTACAGTTCTCTTCGAAAGGATTCCTAAGACGGAAAACCCTATTGAAGAAATATCTGTGATTGCTAGGTCCAAAGTTCCAGTGAAGATTACCGCTACCAGGGCGCCTGTGAAGATTACTGTTGAGCCCAGGGTTGCTCCCCTAATCATCACTGCACCTGGCCCGATCCCGTATTCCTCAAGCAAAGCTATTCCGTGGAATTATGGCGGTGATGTTTACGTCCATGGCGTGAAGCAAGTGGATAATGCTGCTAATACTAGTGGCACTGTTGGGACTAGTAAAATTACTCGAAGCGGAAGGATCTTCTCTCCAGAAATCTCACCTCCTGTCCTTGAAACTCGAGGAAAGGAACCAGTCAATCCTTCTCAGTCAGAGACACCGGTCGAAGTTACTCCCGAAGATGTTTCCAAACAAGAAATGGAAGAAGTGCTGAAAATCATTCGCAAGAGTGATTTTGATGTTGTAGAACAGTTGGGGCATACCCCGTCTAAGATCTCGATGTTATCCTTGCTGTTATCTTCTGAACCTCATGCCAATGCATTGATAAAATTCTTGAAGACCGCTCATGTACCTCAGGAGACATCTGTCGATCAGTTCGAACATTATGTTGCTCACTTGGCTGTTGACAATGGCCTAGGCTTTTCCGACGCTGATCTGACACCAGCAGGAAAGAATCACAATAAAGCCCTGCATATCTCCATTGAGTGTAGGGGAATCACTTTGTCTCATGTGTTGATCGATAATGGCTCTTCCTTGAATGTGCTGCCGACAGCTGTGCTGGATAAGCTGGATTGTAAAAGCATTGAACTGAAACCTAGTGACATTGTGGTACGTGCTTACGATGGTGCGAAGAGTGTTGTTCATGGCGAAGTAGTCCTTCCTATCAAGATAGGACCTCAAGTCTTCAATACTACCTTCCATGTAATGAACATTCGTCCTGCCTATTCCTGCTTACTGGGACGCCCTTGGATTCATGGGTCAGGTGCTGTAGCTTCGTCTCTCCATCAAAAGCTGAGGTATCCCACAGAGGGCAAAATTGTCACAGTGTGTGGAGAAGAAGAGTACATTGTCAGTAGTGTGCATACCTTCAGATACGTCGAGATGGATGGTGAATTCATTGAGACTCCTTGTCAGTCATTTGAAGTAGTTCCTCCGACCAATCCTGTCCTTAAGCCAACTTCCTGTGTACCCAAGGTTATTCGTGCTCCTCCTGCTATGATTTCCCTGAAGGACGCTCAAGCCGTGGTTGAAGATGGTGGCTGTACTGGCTGGGGTCAATTGATCGACGTACCGTACAAGTCTGACAAATTTGGCCTGGGGTTCAGCTCTGACAAGAGTAAAATTAATGCTGTAGAAGATGCTGACAGCGATTGCGACCTGGATAGCTGGGTTTTCCCAACAATTGGTGACAGACTCAATAATTGGAAGGCTGAAGACACTATCCCGATTTCCTTTAGTCAGGAGTAATTGTTATTGTCTATTTTAGTGTTGCAAATTTTTGTTTTTTTTAATTGAACTTCTCCAAGCGTTGTGTCTATGCCCGGGGCACAATAGCTAGTTTGTTAAGGGTTTTGTCATTTTCATAAGCATATTCATATTCAATAAATCAATGGACTTTTTGCATTCAAACATTGCGCTCTTTATCTTTTCTGTCATCTTCCAAACGAGCTATGTTTTCTTACACACACTCACGTAACGAATTGCAGATCCATACCCACTCTGGATCCTGTTGACAATAGTTCTACTACGGTTCATTATGACTTTGAAAATCCGATCTACCAAGCCGAGGATGGAAGTGAGGAAGATTGTGAAATACCTGGAGAACTTCCCAGACTGTTACTGCAGGAGGAAAGGACTATACAGCCACACGAGGAGTCAGTCGAAACTGTAAATCTGGGTACTGAAGTAAACAAGAAAGAAGTCAAAATAGGAGCAGGCTTGGAAAACAGTGTCAAGAGAAGGTTGATTCAGATGTTGCATGACTATGTAGAGATTTTTGCTTGGTCTTATGAAGACATGCCAGGACTGGATACCGATATAGTATTGCATCGACTGCCAACGAGGGAAGAATGTCGTCCTGTTAAGCAAAAGGTTCGTCGCATGCGTCCTGAAATGTCTGAGAAAATCAAAGCCGAGGTGATGAAACAATTTGATGCAAGTTTTCTGGCTGTTACTTCTTATCCTCAATGGGTTGCTAATGTGGTACCAGTGCCAAAGAAGGATGGTAAGGTGCGAATGTGTGTAGATTACCGAGACCTGAACAAAGCGAGTCCCAAGGACGACTTTCCACTTCCGCACATTGATGTTCTGGTAGATAACACCGCTCAACACAAGGTGTTCTCATTCATGGATGGATTCTCAGGTTACAACCAGATTAAGATGGCGCCTGAGGACATAGAGAAAACTACGTTTGTGACGCAATGGGGTACGTTCTGTTATAAAGTAATGCCATTTGGTTTAAAGAATGCAGGGGCAACGTACCAGCGTGCTATGGTGGTTTTGTTCCATGATATGATCCATCATGAAATAGAAGTATATGTGGATGACATGATAGCCAGATCTCATACGGAGGAGGAACATCTCGATCATTTATACAAACTGTTCGAGAGGTTGAAGAAATACAAGTTGAGGTTGAACCCGAACAAATGCACCTTTGGAGTAAGGTCCGGTAAACTCTTGGGATTCATCGTCAGTGGCAAAGGAATTGAGGTCGACCCGGCCAAGGTGAGAGCTATTCAAGAAATGCCAGTTCCCAGTACAGATAAAGAAGTCAGAGGTTTCTTGGGACGCTTGAATTACATTGCCCGATTTATCTCCCATTTGACCGCCACCTGCAAACCCCTCTTCAAGCTACTGAGGAAAAATCAAGAGATGATATGGAATGAGGAATGTCAAGAAGCTTTTGACAAAATCAAGAAGTATCTTCAAGAACCTCCAATTCTGATGCCACCAGTTGAAGGAAGACCTCTAATCATGTATTTGACCGTGTTAGAAAATTCAATGGGGTGCGTGTTGGGGAAACATGACGAGTCTGGTCGAAAAGAACATGCCATATACTACCTTAGCAAAAAGTTTACCGACTGTGAAACAAGATACTCACTGCTCGAGAAAACTTGTTGTGCTTTGGCTTGGGCTGCTCGCCGACTAAGACAGTATATGTTGAATCATACCACTTTATTGATTTCTAAGATGGATCCTATCAAATACATATTTGAGAAACCCGCTCTCTCCGGAAGAATAGCAAGATGGCAGATGATTCTAACAGAGTATGACATCCAGTATACTACACAGAAAGCAATCAAAGGAAGCGTGTTAGCCGATCATTTGGCTCATCAAGCAGTGGATGATTACCAATCTATGAATTTTGAGTTCCCGGATGAGGATATCATGCTTGTTACTGATCATGAAGAACCTGGACCGGATGAAGGACCCGAACTAGGATCCCGATGGACTATGGTTTTCGATGGGTCTTCTAATGCATTGGGCAATGGTGTTGGTGTGGTAATCATTTCTCCCGAGGGTTACCATACGCCTTTCACTGCTAGACTATGTTTTCATTGTACCAATAATATGGCTGAGTATGAAGCATGTATTTTGGGACTCAAGGCTGCTATAGACCGGCGGGTCAAGTTTTTGAGTGTGTACGGAGACTCAGCATTAGTAATCAGTCAGATCAAAGGAGAATGGGACACTAGGCATCCGAATCTCATCCCTTACCGAGAACGGGTGATGACATTAATCCCACACTTTGAAGAGATTACATTCGAACATATCCCACGAGAAGAGAATCAGTTGGCAGACGCATTAGCTACCATGTCATCTATGTTCAGAGTCAGATGGGACAATGAAGCTCCCAGGATCACCATTGGGCGACTAGACGAACCGGCATACTGTTATGAACTTAACACTGAGGGAGTACGGGAAAAACCTTGGTTCCACGAAGTAAAAAGATATTTAGAAGCGCAGGAATACCCTGAAGGGGCATCCATCAATGACAAAAAAATTCCTGAGGAAGTTCTCCGCTAAGTTCTTTCTAAGTAATGGAGTATTATACAAACGTAATCATGACTCAACTTTGCTTCGCTGTGTGGATAAAAAGGAAGCAGAAGAGATTATGGAAGACATGCACGACGGTATTTTCGGGACTCATTCTAGTGGACATACGATGGCCAAGAAGATTCTGAGATCAGGGTATTATTGGTCTACCATGGAGGCTGATTGCCACCATCACTCCAGAACCTGTCACAAGTGCCAGATATATGCGGATAAAGTACATGCACCTCCTGCCCCATTGAACGTGTTGACAGCCCCTTGGCCTTTTGCGATGTGGGGCATTGACATGATCGGAGAGATTAAACCCACTGCTTCTAATGGACATCGCTTCATCCTTGTTGCTATTGATTACTTTACAAAGTGGGTAGAGGCCGCCTCATTTGCTTCTGTCACCAAGAATGTGGTGGCACGGTTCATCAAGAATAGTCTTATTTGTCGGTATGGTATCCCTGAAAGGATTATCACCGACAATGGTACTAATTTGAACAACAAGATGATTACTGAACTCTGCACGCAGTTCAACGTAAAGCACCATAACTCTTCTCCGTACCGACCAAAGATGAATGGCGCTGTAGAAGCTGCTAATAAGAATATCAAGAAGATCATACAAAAGATGACGGTGACGTACAAAGACTGGCATGAGATGTTACCGTTTGCTCTTCACGGTTATCGCACTTCAGTACGCACTTCGA
The DNA here is from genome assembly GCF_024323335.1 of Lathyrus oleraceus. NCBI lineage: Eukaryota > Viridiplantae > Streptophyta > Magnoliopsida > Fabales > Fabaceae > Lathyrus > Lathyrus oleraceus. The sequence goes on from NC_066585.1 coordinate 66,228,807, forward strand.
CAGGGGCAACTCCTTTCTCTTTAGTCTACGGAATGGAAGCCGTTTTACCAGTGGAAGTTCAGATTCCCTCTCTACGAATCATGAAAGAGGCGGGCTTAGATGAAGATGAATGGATTCAGACTCGACTCGACCAGATAAACTTGATCGATGAGAAGAGACTCGCGGCTGTTTGTCATGGACAGATATATCAGAAGCGCATGACCCAGGCATTTAACAAAAGAGTTAAGAGACAGGTATATCAAATTGGCGACTTGGTGCTCAAGCGTATCATTCTACCACAAGGTGATCCCAGAGGCAAATGGACTCCCACATACGAAGGGCCGTTTATAGTTAAGAAGGTATTCTCTGGTGGAGCCATGATACTAGCTACAATGGATGGCGAAGACTTCCCGCATCCCGTGAACGCAGACATAGTCAAAAAATACTACGCATAAAAGAGACCCGCTAGGTCGACGTACCTAGGAAAAAGTAGGGGCATCCCGGCGAACCAAAATGGTTCGGGCAAAAACTAGGGATAAACATATAAAAATGTACACCCGGCAAGTCGAAAACCTGAAAAGGCGGCTTGGGCAAAAAGGGGGTATCCTGGTGGATTGAAAACCTGAAAAGGCGGTCCAGGCAAAAATTAGGGATTAAAGCGTATGACTATGTCCCGTTCTCAGACAGCTTCATCCAAGTTCAAAGGACTGAACAAGCTAATCACTTCTATCCGACAGCAGGAGATGAGATGCTTGAAGACATAATGACAGTAGTGGAATTAGAATCGATAGGACTTTTTTCTGCATAGCTTTCTCTTCATTTTCTTGGCAATTTCCTCTTACTAGGATTTCTGTCTCCTTGTACACAAATCGCCTATCTATAGGCCCCCTCGCAAAATCAATACAATTTTATTTCCAAAAAGATGTTTTTGTTTTACTTTCTCTGTTTTGTTTGCATAAACGTCCATTGGTTTAATTTGAATTGATTTATGCATCTGAATATGATGGATGTTTATCAAAACTGCATGCATAAAATAGCGATAGCAATTACTAACAGACTTCAGGATCGAGGAGAAGGTCTAACCATGCTTCCCAATGATTCCGGTTGCTAATCCTATCCCCCAATAAAAACCAGCTATTCCCCAGAAGAGAGTGGCATTACTAGACAGATGGGTCATCTCTTCCACCCCTAGCCAGGCTCTGTTGAATATTTATACCATCAGACAGAAATCGAGTTTCCCCGGCTAAGAACTGGGCATCGATACCAGTAAGACTGAGGTTTATTTCCCCAGTAGAGTCCTTGGGAAGAACTGAGCATCGATACCAGTGTCTCCCTACCAGGAGATCGAGGTTTATTTCCCCAGTGGAGTCCCCTGGAAATACGGCTCAGACACATAATTCATTCATTACATCATTTCATAACATATACATGTATACAATGCTCTCATTTATTCCAGACACATAATTCATTCATTACATCATTTCACAGCACACGCATGCATACAACATTTGCATCTCATGCATCATGACATGGCATGAAGCTAACTTTATTTAGCAGGTCAATTATCCTCCTGTTACAGTCAAAACAAAGGTCCATTCAGACGGACATCTTTATCAATTACATTCAAGATTCAACTATACCCCTCAGATACTGCCTAGCGTACGGTATATTCCGAGCCCATCCCAAATATTCATTGCAAATACAGCATACACAAATACTAGCAGATATAGCCTAGCGTAGGGTTCATTCTGATTCAGCTCAACATATGACTCCTTCAACTCAGATACGATCTAGCGTACAATCCATTCTGACCTTCAACAACTCAGATACGATCCAGCGTACGATCCATTATGACCTTCAACCACTCAAATACAGTCTAATGTACGACCAAGTTAGACCTTCAAGTCAGATTCTGCAAATACAGTCTAATGTACGACCAAGTTAGACCTTCAAGTCAGATTCTGCGAATACAGTCTAATGTACGACCAAGTTAGACCAGATGCTGCTCAAATACAGTCTAATGTACGACCAAGTTAGACCCTCATCTCCTCAGATGCTACCTAGTGACGGTATATTTCTGAATTGTAGTCTGGCGTATGACTACCCCCTTCATCATCAGGTACAGCCTAACGGACGGCTCAGTCTACAACTCAGATACGATCTAGCATACAATCCATTCTGATCCTTTACCCCCAGTAACGATACAGCCTAACGGACGGCTCGTTCCGCAACTCAGATACGATCTAGCGTACGATCCATTCTGATCCTTTATCCCCAGCAGTGTATGACTCATTCGGATTCTTATCTCATCCTGATTCAGCACAGCATACGACTCCTCCAACAAATCCGATACGGTCTAGCATACGACCCATTTGGACGTTCTTTCCTCAGATAATACCTAGCATACGGTACATTCTGAGGTGTAGTCTAGCGTACGACTACTTTTCGTCAGATACAGCCTAACAGACGGCCCATTCTGCAGCTCAGATACGATCTAGCGTATGATCCATTCTGATCTGTTATCTCCAGCGGCGTATGACCCATTCTAACTCCCCAGTGAAGTCGACGGCCTAATGAATGACTCACTATACGGTCTGGCGTATGACCCAGTGACACCCATGACTTCAGATATCTTCTAACGTACGACGCACTCTGAAGCTCTCATCATCAAACTTCCTAGATGGCGTCTTTAAGCCCATCTCCGTCAAGACTAACTAATTGACAAGTGCAAATTTTTGGGGCGTTCTAAGTGTTCAATAATCTTCCACCTCCAGACCACGAATGGCGTACATACCATTCTGACTCTCTCGGTTCAAGAATATTGAACAGGGGCAGCTGTCATACCCCAAAATTTGCCCATTAATATTTCAAGACATTTTTCAAGGCATTCCGACTCATTTTTATGACACTGATCTTAAAAGAACCAAGGCCCAACTCACGAATGGCCCAATCCAGAAAATGGCCCAAACTGGCTTGTTCGCTACGCGCTCGCCTAGCGAACGTTACGTTCGCTACACGCTCGCCTAGCGAACGTTCGCTACGCGTTCGCTACCAGCTCGCCTAGCGAAGCTGACAGACAACAGAAAATTTCGGGCTTCACTCCGAGCCCATTAGGTCATGGAAAAAGGCATTATAAATACCAGCACTTCAGTAACAAAAAAGGGGACGAAAAAGAGAGAGAGAAAGGGAGACGGACGGAAACCCTAGCACGGAAACCCTGACGGCCACGCACCCGCACCGAAGTTACCGCCGCCCAACTCAACCCGATACCAAAAGGGATCCGTCAATTCAGCATTATCACTAGATTGCAAACAGGTTTGTGTATCACTACCGTTTTATGTTTCCATTCCATAATCTCTAAATGCATAATACATCATGATATATTGAGTTTTTGGATATGGAATCATACTTTGCATGTGAGCTTAAATGTGCCTGAACACCATGAATATTGGACCATGTTATTTCTGTAATTGAATGCGATAAGACATGTAGCATGCTGAGACCATACCGTTCCGAAATTCAAAACCCGCAGCCGCTCGCTAGCACATCGCTAAGCGAGCACGCAGCGAGTGTTCGCTAGACCTTCGCTAGGCGAAGCAGAGGCGAACGAGGGCAGCCGCCAATATTTTGTTTGTTATGTCTTATGCGTATCTGGTCGATTCTATGTTAATTATACACTGTTTTCTTGTTGCTGTTTTTTTCTTTTACGGCGTAATCCACGATTACACCCGGATTTGGTACTCTAACCCGTTTGTTGAATTTTGCAAAGGTTCATATGTCCCAGAAAAAGATCGTCGTTTAGGTCTTCCACTTTATTTGTGGGATACCCTTGTGGAGACTCACCCTAAGTGGCCTAATTAATTTTAATGTATTAATTTTAATGTATTAATTTTAATGTATTGATTTTAGTATGGACTTAATTACTTAATTGACTTTAAAATATGACCTTTAAATAAGTGATCTTGGACCTCTCTTGTGCCTTACGATATTACGGTGTTACGGTCATGTCCCGCGAATGTGGGGATACACTTAGCAATGGCCCTTCGGTTAAATCATCATAAAATAAATCATAGTCCCTCGGATGTTGCCTTCGAAAATACGATTTTGTCCCTCGATGACCCTTCGGTGTAGCCTACGGTTAAATGATGATCGTCCCTTCGAATGCTAAGGTATCCTTACAACTGTTGCCTTCAATGACCTATCGATGACCCTACGGTGACCCTTAAACATCCAAAAGGGTAAAATTACTTACTTCTCAATAGTAAGGACAATTTTACCCTCATAAGGATAGGAAACGTTCATAACGACCTTAGGAAGGTATAACTCTCAATTACTGGATCCTAACCTAAAACATTTTCCGCCCCTCACACTTTACACTTTACAAATCCTAGAAAATCACCACTTGGTATACATTCATACTAGAATCATTACCGAGTTATATTTTTCTAAACCATTTTCAAAATTAAATGAGATAAATACTTTGTATACATTCATACGAGAATCATTACAAAGTTAAACTCTCTTTCAAACATTTTTTAAGCAATTCACCGACACTTTTCAGACAAAAATATAAGTGATCCAGCAATTAAGAGCCCATGGATAACCATGGATACAAAGGGTGTTAATACCTTCCCTTTGTATAATGTACCTCCCGAACCCAAAATCTATTGAGGTCTTTCCTGTTCTTTTCCACCTGTCCTTATTGGATAAAAGAAAAGTCGGTGGCGACTCTTGCTATCCGCGACATTGCGATAAAAAGCAAAACACCCCAAGTCAGTTCACCGTATGACAGCGTTGTCGTAATGATCGATTTCAACCTGGTCTAGGAATCCCAAGGAAACAAACTGTAAGCTTTTGTTTATGCCTTCCGGGTATATCATAGACTCGGTGAATTTACGCATAACTTATTGTGTTTGATGCCGTGCAGGATCCTGAGTCATGACTGTAGCTTGGTGAGCTGCTGTAAGCGTGACGGTTCGCGTCACCATGTAAACACAACAATGTATCATTGCAATGTCACCTTTCTCAACACCCACAGACCTTGATATCCCTCTGATTCTTACTCCTAGAAACTTCGCTGATCCTGCAATATACTGTACCCACATAATGCGAGCACACTGCTCAAATACCTTATTCACAATCTGTTCAGTATTCTTCTAGCCAATAATTCATCAAAACCAACGTGAAGTACACCAAGTTGCTTCCCTTGATTTTGCTACTCTCCTTTCCCTAGTAGTGAGAACTTGGTCAGAACAGTTGTAAATAATGAGTAGCAAAGTACTCAAAGCTGCAATGAGCATAACTCCATATGCATGCATGTTTTGGGTTGCTGTATTTGAATTGCATGAACTTAGCTTGAAACATCTTTTCTCAGATGTGGAACCCGTCCCGCAGTAATGCCCACTACTGCAAGGAAATTTTGTGGTGGTTGTTGGTTCAGAGTTTCATATTCGAAACCAAGATTCGTTATGTGTTCAGCTCAAATTCCTTTGTGAAATCCTGTTACGGTATACCACTCGGTTCAACGGTGCGATTTTGGTACGGTTTAAGCACAACTTCGGTGCGGTTTAGAGTTTGTTTTGTGTTTCAAGTTCTTTTCCTATAACCACCATCAAACATTGCACGAAATGCGTCTGAAGAAGCGAGTAAACAGATTCTGTGGGCATAAAACCGTTTATCTTCAACTAAAAAGGTAACATCTGATAAGGTAACATTGTTTACATACTGCTCTCCCAAATAGACCTGAGGTGTTAGGGATGGAGGAGCAGCATCAATAGGAGGCAGAGCCATAGCTTTGTTGGCCAACTTGCATAAAGCCAACGGCACTATCAAGTTGCTGCTCAGAGCATGATGAGCCAAGAAGCCCAATAAGCAACTCCAGTCCGTTGTGGTCAATAAATATTTTTTCTCTGGTCGTCTGCAGAACAAAGATGGGCAAGAGCCAAAGCAACTCGTCTTTGGAATGCCTTTTCTGAAACCCGTATAAGATGTAATAAATGGTTCAGCACACGACCATGAGTCTTCTCTTCTAGTCTTTTCAATGTCTTAGAAACACAATCCTTAGTTGCTTGAATAATGAACTCTCCATCCTGGAGTTTCCTAATTACAACTACCCTAATAAAGTCAGGCACATTATCCTCGTTCTCTGCAAGGCCATAAAGAGCAGAAGCAGCATTATGCTGCAAAGACCCATTTTTTGAGTCAAGAAGCTTCAGCAATGGCACTAAGCCACCGGTATGTGCAATACCAGCTTGGTTATGTGTGTCCTGTGCCAATCTCTCCAATGCAAAAAGGGATTTCCAAAGTCAAAATCAATCCCAGCTAGCAAATCTTCCACGGCTTGATGTGGCTCTATGCCCTTAGGGAGGAAACTCATAAGAAGGCTCCTCTCATTTCTGAAAGATGGGTCTTCCAAACCTCATATGAAAGCACTTCACTTAAATTATCCAAGTCAAAAAATTCTTGGGGCACTGTAAACACATCTGCCAAGACTTTATGATCATTAGAAATATAATTGACAAATGGTTTCAATTGTCTCCAACTAATACCAATTTGTTCACGCTTGGCAACAACTACTTTCTGGTTTCTATCCCATTCAACAGAGATGTGGGATCTCATGTCATTTGGAACTAAACCCGGATTCTTTCTTTTGGTCTTGTGTTGCTCATACTCACAGCAGGTTTTGGCTTGGACATTGACAAACAAACTTATGGTTTTAGTTCATGGCATGTTAGCAACACTTGATGGCTTGGATTTTATATTGGTTATGACTTCGGTTTGTGCAGGTTTGGCATTACAGCAGGTTGGTATAGCAGGGCAAATGCAGCATGATGGAAGTTAATTGGCAAAGCAAGATTCCAAAGGTTCAAGGTGTGACCATGTTGACATTAAAGTGAAGAAGCCAAGCACAAGTGGATAAGCCAAAGATAACAGGGACATGGATAATGGAATGAGAGTTATGGCCAGCCATTTAGTGATTAGGGATGACCAATGGCATAGGGTTGACTTTGGTCAAAGTTGACCAAAAAGTCAACTGTTGACCAAAGTCAACAATTGGTCAAAATTCAAATTTATTTGCATTTTTTCTTGTAAATGGGCGAATGATTGATGATTGTGGCAAAAATTTAGAGTTTTTGGATTTTGGGTGACTTTGGTCAATGTTGACCAAAAAGTCAACTGTTGGTCAAAGTGTCAATTTTTGTGTATTTTTGTATGGAATCAAATGTAATAAAATTGAAATGGATTAACAAAATGGTTTGAAGTTGGTTTCACAATTGGTTTAATCATAACTTGAATGTTTGATTCTTGAAAAGAAAATAACTTGACTGATAATGTGTATGAACAAAACCATGAGATAAGACCATAAGGTTATAGTATCCATGAACCAATAACATGACTGGCAAGTGGTTAGAAACACAAGAAAACTTGGTTGTTCAGATGACCCAGACCATAGATGTATCCACAATCACAACACCATGACTTTGAATCAAAACCAATCCTCATATAAAAACAAAACAAAGTTAGGTCAAGCATGCCAAACAAACATAAAAAATTCAAGAGCAAAATCGGGGTATGACACTCACGATTTAGAGTTGGCAGTTGTGGTATTCGTCATGAAGTTATGGAGATACTATTCGTATAGTTCTAGATTTGAATTATTCAGTGATCACAAGAGTTTGAAAATATTTGTATGACCAGAAAGAGCTTAATATGAGGCAGATGAGATGGTTGGAGTTTATGAAGGACTACGACTTTAGTTTGAATTACCATCCCGATAAAACCAATGTTGTAGCTGATGCTTTGAGTCGAAAGTCCTTGCACATGGTGACTTGATGGTTATGGAGTTGTACTTGATCGAGCAATTCAAAGACTTGAGTTTAGGGTGCGAGGTGACTGCAAATAATGTGAGATTGGGCATGTTGAAGTTGACTAGTGGTTTTCTTGATGAGATCAAAGAAAGTCAGATATTGGACGTAGCTTTGGTTGATCATCCATCATTACTTAACCAATGTGAATATGGAGATTTTAGAGTTCACGAAAATGGGATCCTAAATTTTTGAATAGAGTTTTTGTACCTGATGTGCCAGAACTTAAGAAGACCATTTTGGAAGAGAGTCACCGAAGCAGTTTGAGTATTCATCTTTGGGACACTAAAATGTACCAAGACCTCAGAAAAATGTTTTGATGGCCAAGAATGAAGAAAGACGCTGTGCAGTTTGTTTATTCATGTTTGACTTGCCAAAAGTCGAAGATTGAGCATCAGAAACCGTCTAGACTGACACATTCGTTGGATATTCCCGAATGGAAATGAGACAATATATTGATGGATTTTGTGACTGGGTTGTCGAATACTCCTAGAGGATTTTATGTGATCTGGGTGATTGTTGATAGGCTCACTAAGTCAGCGTACTTCATTCCAATTAAGAACAGTGTTTCATTGAAGAAGTTGGTTAAGACTTACATTGATGTGATTGTGAAGCTTCATGGTATTCTGTCGAGTATTGTGTATGATAGAGACCTGAGATTTACATCTAGGTTTTGAGAGAGTTTACAGGAGGCTTTAAGTACTAAGCTTAGGTTGAGTTCTGCATATCATCTGCATATCGATGGTCAGATCGAGAGGACTATCCAATATCTAGAGGACTTATTAAGGGCTTGTGTCTTAGAGCAAGGAAGTTATTTGGACGATTTTATACTATTGATCGAGTTTACATACAATAACAACTACCATTCTAGTATTAGAATGACATCATTTGAAGCTTTATATGGTAGGAGGTGTAAGACTCTTATGTGTTGGTATGATTTTGGAGAGAGTGATGTACTTGAACCAGATATTATGCAACAATCTACTGAAAAGGTGAAAATATCCAAGAAAAGATGAAGCCATCCCATAGCAGGCAAAAAAGTTACCACGATAAGCGGAGGAAGGCTCTTAAGTTCGAAGAGGGTGATAATGTATTTTTGATAGTCACTCTGGTGAATGGTGTTGGAAGGGCTTTAAAGTCTAAGGAGGTTACTCCTCGTTTCATTGGCCCATATCAGATTACCCAATGAATTTGGGTTGTCGACTACAAGGTGACCTTGCCACCGTCTCTTTCGAACCTGCATGATACTTTTCATGTATATCAGCTTTAGAAGTATATTCTTGATCAATCTCATATAACCCAAATGGATGATGTGAAAGTGAGGGAGAATCTAAATGTTGAATCATCACCGATAAGGATTTAGGATCGAGAAGTAAAGCAAATACAGGGGTAAAGAGATTGCTCTAATGAAGGTCACTTAAGGATGACCTGTTTGAGGGAGCTTGGTGTGGGAATTGGAGAGTCGGATGAAGGAATCTTATCAGGATCTATTTTTGCAAGGTAATTTTCGAGGGGCGAAAATCTTTTAAATGGAAGAGAGTTGTAAGGTCCCTATTTTTAATTAAATTTTTTATTTAATTATTAGGCGTGCTTTATTCCTTATATTTGAATTTTTGTGTTATTTGATGTGTAAGGGTATTTTGGTAATTTAATAAATATAAGAGTTATAGATTCGGATAGTAGAAAAATAAAATAGAATTATTGGAATTATTAGGAATAATTGGATAAATTTAGTTATTTTGTAATAAGTTCAGAAAATAGAAAATTGGGGAATTTTTATTAGATATTTATTTAATTAAAATAGTAAAAATTTGAGAAGTGAGAGTTTGTGATGAAATTATAATTTTAGTGAAATTTGTGGGGGCAAGGTGTATAAGACCAAGAATTGAGGAAAAGTTGATAATTTTTAAAAAAATGCTTAGAATATTTAAATAGAAAAATTAAGGATTTTGAAATTTTTTTGTTGATACATGAAATTGGAGAAAAGGGACAAAGTAAGGATAAATTAGATCACTGATTTGATCGTATTTTACATCCCTGCTTTTGAAAGATATTTGTTGCTCAAGGAGTTGATCTTTTTCCAGACTATGTCTCTAATAAACTTGAATATAACCTTCTTACTTTTAGCATTCATTGAAAGGAAACCCAAATACTTCTCGTGCCTAAGACAACTTGCACACCATTAATACATGACATGAAATATGTATCATTCGGAGAGGTGTTGTGACTACAAAAGTACTCTAACTTTTTATATTTTACTACTTCAAGATTATTGGCTCTAGAACAAAATCAGTCATTACAAATAAGACATGAGAGATGATAGGTGCATTGCAACAAATGTTGACACCATGTCTGTCTCCACTAACTTTCGTCTTCTGAATAAGAGATGAAATACCTTTAGCACGGATGATAAACAAATAAAGAGATTGATGATCACCTTGACACAAACCTATTCGAGGTGTTATTGGTCCTAGAATATTATCCTTGAACTATAACAAAATAATCAACATATTCACCACACATCATAATCCATGAAATCCATTATTTTGAGAAACCCATCTTTAACATTACTACATGAAGATAATCCAGTCAATTATGTCATAAGCCTTGTTGATATTTGTCATACCCCAAAATTTACCCTCCCCTTTTCACCTTTCATTTGACTTTTTGGTTTGAGATTCATTTGCATTCATTCATATCAAATGCATTCATATCATCTAGTGTATCAACATACATCATAAATGGGATTGTTTATGCCCTAACAAGAGCTTAAGATTTGCCCAAGGATCAAGCCCTAGAGATTTTGGTGTTGCAGTCAGTTTGGAAAGCCTATTCTTGGACTAATACTTGAAACCTTAGTTGTTGATTCATGGCAGTTGTGGACCTCTTGATGTGTATTTGTTTGCTATTGATAGGTTTATGATCTTGTTTGGTGTGATTTGCATCTTGGTTGGGGTTTGTGATTGAAACCCTAATCATGTATGCTTGACATTTGTGGAGAATGTGATTTGTCTGTTGATCTTGTGTGTGAAACCTAATTCATGGAAGGGGATTGTTTGGTCATTTTGGATTTGCATCATGCCATTTCCATTAGAATCATTGGTATTTGAAGTTAATAATCTGTTGATCATGGTTTCATAGCCTCATTATTCAAGTTTTCATTTGGTTCATTCAAGTTTCACGGTCTATTGACTTGAAGTTCATAGTTTTATTCATGGTGTTGATTCAGTGTAATGTTACATTCATTGTCCATTGTTCATGTTTCATGTTACATTTATTGTCCATTGATTCATGTTTCATAAGTGCATTCAAGATCATAGTTTCAAAGTGATTTTAAACATGAATTTGGAGGGGAAATTTGCATTTGAAAATAAGACTTGTTTCATTAAATCATAAGAAATTTTCTCATCCAAATTTTTTTCATTTCATTCATACAATATCACATTACAATGTCCATACAAATAATTCATACAAAAATTACAAAAAATGGATTTTGACCTACAATTGACTTTGGTCAACTGTTGCCTTTTTAGTTAACCAGTTGACCAAATTTAACTCATATAATCCCTAAATCTAATGTAAATATTCACTTTGCTTTCTTCATGTCTTCATATTATTTTAACGTCATGGCCAAACTTCACTTGCAAGAAATCATGTTTTCTTCATGTTTCGTTCATAGCACCTTCATTCCAAATCTTGATAGCATGATCCATTCTTCAAGTGAGTAAACCAGCCCTGAATTTAATGTATCACCAACACATCAATCCAATAAACGATACACATTATGCATCACATAACAATCCAACAAGTATCAACATGTTAACATAATAATGCACATATGTGCAAAACATCAATACATAATAATGCACACCCGAGCAAAACGTCAATTTCAAACATAATCTATTGACTTGGAAAAATCAATTAATATTGCATAAGTTTGGTTCAATTAACTTAGAATTTTTTTAGTTTTTATATCATGACAATCGGTTGCACAAAAGAACAATTGATTGCCTTCCTCGCTGCCAAACTTGAAAATGCAATTTCCTGGCATGCCAATCAATTGTCATTTATTGCAATCGATTGTCACAAGGCAAAACTTGAAAAAAAATTAATGTTGCACACATGACAATCGATTCTTATTTAGTGCAATCGATTGTCCCTGGGAATTTTCTGAAAAATGCTTTTGTTCATAACATCTTTTCATCAAACCTTTTCATGGCATCCTTTCCATATCAATGCATTAATATATTCATAAAATCTTGCAACCACTACCATGATTATAAATGGTTATTTCATCATTATAAATACAGTTCAAATTTTCAATTTATAACTACCTCTTTCAAAATTATTCTAAAATAATATCTACATAATTTTCATAACAAAATTTTCATACTTTGATACTTTTTTGAATCACATTTTCATATCATATTCATCAAAGTATCATTGAGCATTTAGAGAGTATATGTTATTGAATCTTCATATTTGAAAGAGAAGAAGATTTTATTCATTTGAATAAGTCTTAACCATTCAACAAACTTCATTTATTTCTATCTATTGTATATATTACAAAATCCCAAGTATCAAGAAATATTTGGTACTATGAAGGATCTATAAGAAGGTGGCTTGTATCTTTTTGTAGAGGTCTTTACTTATTGTCCAGGATTGTTGGAGATAAGTGTGTTGTAAATCACAAAAGGATCGTTCTTAGTGGTTGTGTTAGAGTCTTGTATACGAAGACTAGGATTGTCTTGTACGTAAGATCTAACAATATTAAAATCTCTTATTGCGTAAGGGGACTGAAGTTCTCTCGGATTATGAGAGGAACCATGATAGATCGTCGATGTTCTTTACTTTTCTCTATTTACCGCTTTCTAAACATCAACCAACTAGAAAATTAAAGTAACACTTCTTCTATGCCAAAAATCAGTTAAAGTATATAATTCACTCTCCTTCTTAGGTGCATTCTACACTTACACCCGCCTACTCGTTCAGGACACCCCGCCTTAAGCTCGCTCCGTTTTAACCCCGTAAAAAAAGGGCAGGTTGACCCGCCAGCCTACCAACCTAGTTATCAAGCACTCAAAATATTTATTTTGATTGATTGAAGGTTAATACTTAAATTATAGTTTTGGAACTCTTGTTAATCGTTCTATTTTAGGTGATTTTTTTTTTATGGTTTTAGATTTTTAGTTGTCATTTTATGCTTTCTAATTGTTGATTTGATGTTTTCTAATTGAAATGTAAAAAAAAAGAAGCTTTTAAGCTATTAAAAAATAAAAGAGAAAAATCTATAAAAAAAAAGGCGGACAACTCCACCACCCGCTAACCCGTCACCTTGGTGGGACGAACTAGATTTTTAAGTTCAATTCACTTGCAGGCTTGTCCACCCCACTTTTCTTTGCGGGCTTAAGGCGGGGCGGACGACCCATTTTGTCACCCTAATGTAGGAACATTTAACTTCCCCCATAATTAAACCTGACACCCTCACATGTTTTTATAACTTCCAAATTGTCCATGGATAAATTTTAGTCAAAATTGCGAATGAAATTTCTGGTAGTTCATTCGAAATTTTCGATAATAGAACAAATTTCTGGTAGTTCATTTTTAAATTGGCAGTGCAAAAATTTTATCAGTTTTTTGAAAAGTATTGTAGTTTATCAGAAATTTCGAAAAATGTTTTAGTTTACTAGAAATTTCGAAAAATGCTATATTTTATTTATTCAATCTTTTTTTTTTCCGGAAATCATTGATTTATTAACGAAAATTTCGAAAAATTATGGCATTTTTTTAAAATTTCGATACTTTTTCAAAAATTCCAATAAACACAATAGAAAATCCCAAAAAAAAAATCAATAAGGATATAAAGACAATAGCACTCACAATGTAGGAGTGTCAATTTTAATTTAGGGGATGTCAAGTTAATTCCTCCTAATGTAGATACATGTATTTCTACATGTTTACATTATTATTATTATTACTAGCATTCAGACGGTCAAACGAGTGTGTGTGCATGTCTTTTCGCTTTTATAATTCTCTCAATGAAAATATAAACAATATTTTTTAGTTGAATATAATTTTTTAAAAATACAAATACACTATATGGAATTTAATAGTAGGAAGTTATATGAAAGTTAATAATGGTGATTTCAATAAAAGTTATTAAGTCAATTACACAATAAAAAATGGTAAAATTGATATAAAAATAGGCTACATCGAAACAAAGTATTCTATAAATTATTACTCTCGTGTTCGTCTGCCCGTTTTTTTTAATACGCTTACGGATAAAAATATAAATAGTATTTTTCTGTGTTTATTTTTATTTGAGTTATTTATTAAAAAAATTGAATGAAATAGGTATTGCACTGCCATATAACCGTTAATAAAAGAGAAGTTGAAGTTTAAAATAAAAACTGAAAAAAGTATAATTAAAAAAAAATAGGTTAGACCAAAAGCATATTATTATTATATTATTACTAGCGTCCAGACGGGCACGCCTCTGTCCTCTTTTTAATGTACATCAATGAAAATATAAGTCATATTTTATATTTAAATATAATTTTAAAAAATTACAACACGTGAAAGTTAATAGTAGGAAGTTACGTGGAAGTTAATAATAATGATTTCAATTGAAGTTATTAAACAAATTACATAATAAAATAAGGATAAAAATGGTAGGAAAAAAAACTACACCAAAACAAGATTTTTTTTTTAAAATAACCAACATTTTCAAAAATAATTCCCAAATAACAAAATTTTCAAAATAAATTCTAAAATAATCACATTTAAAAGAGAATGCGCCAGATGAACCGACACATCCGTTATGGAACAAGAGGAGACGCCTAAGGCATTGGCGCCTGCATTGGAAGCCTCATGAGGAGCCGTCAATGCCCTTGGCGCCTGCATGGGGCCTCATGAGGAGGCGGCAATGCCACTGACGCCTGCATGATGCATGTGGTGTATGCGCCAATTCATCTAGAGCATACACCCTCGTTTTTTTTTGGTTTTTTTTTTGTTTTTTATTTTATCAAATAATAAAAAATAAAGTTAAAAAAAATTATTCATGATATAATAAATGTTACATGGGATTGACAAAAATTTAATGACCGATCCGATCGAAACGTCCCCCTGTTACACATCCAGGTGCGTTAGTTTGTCTCTATGGTCTCCCACGATTTTCCCGAGGTGTTTGGGGTTTTTGTGTGTTGACCTGATCGTATAATGGCTGGTGTGAAGGTCCGGCGGAAGTTCCAGCGGTATTTGACAGATGTGTCATCATTTGTTCCCAATATCCGGAGGGGATCTGGCCAACGACGCTTCCATAATAGAGTTCGGTGCCCATGTCATCGTAGTTAGGTCGATGGGGTTGGGTGGATTGTGGACAGTATAGTTGTCAAAATGGGGACATTGAATCGTTTTGGAAATGAAGCAATGGTTCTTGGGCGTACTATATTTAAACAATGGTTGTGTGTTTTGGTGATGGGATGTTTGAGTGGTCATTGGTAGGGGGTTACGATGAAGTGACCCATATGAATCATCTGGGCTATAGACGGTTGTGGTTGAAGCGTATGGTTGTTGGTGGGTAGGGTTTGATTCTTGGTTTTGTGGTTAGGTGAGTGACATGAATGGATTTCGACGTTGGGTGTTTGGTTGTTTGGTGGATGACATGAATGAGTTGTGAAGTTGGGTGTTTGGTTGTTGTGTGTATGTGGTAGGTTGATGTTGTGAGGTTGGTTGTTGGGTTTGGGTAGTTTGACATTGGTGTTGGGCGGGGACTTGTTGTTAGGCGTAAGATGATGAAGCTAGTTGGCGTGGATCCATCAAATATCATGGCTCAGACACAAATTGTTGAGTTGTTACCGACCTAAACCATGCCATATATTGTTGAGTTGGTCTTGCACCGTGGATGACTGGTTCGTTTAAGATGTGTTGTCGTCGATTCCTCCATTTACGACACATCTCTTTTGCAAAGTCTCTCCAATCGGAATAATCCCATTGCGCATCAACTCTTTTTTGATGTCAATTCCCCAAACATATGGAAGGTTATGGAATCTGTTGTTGCATGCCGAACTGCAGTTTGACCCGGTCACTCTAGTGCATTTCCACAGTAGTGAACCAGATAATTGGTGTCATTGTTGTCCAAACTGCAACATCGTCATGGTTCACATCATGATCAAGACCCAGATATGGCCTCCAGATAAACTGTAAAACAATATGAAACGATTAGATGATAAATAATTTGATAAGTATTTTTAAATTAAAATATAGTTGCGTAGGAGTATTACATCGTCTGGTCCAATGTGGTCCAATAGATTGCGATAGACTACTATAGCGTGTTTCAGACACCTATTGTAGTTCATCCCACTTACTGACCACCTTATATAAAAAAAATTGAAAAATATTATTTACAGTTAATTGTAATATAAAATATAATTAATTAAATGATAAAGTGTTACACTTACTTTGTTGCCAACGGGAACATGAATGGGTTCCCGTTTATCTGGGCGAATGACGACATTCTTGACCAACCCCATGCTTGTAGAAAATACGCACATGAAAAAAACGTACAAGTATTCTTTTTTTCAGTTTTACACATTGCACTATATAGATAAGCCAACACAACTGAACTCCAACTATATGTGCTTACCTTATTAATGTTGCGTAACAACGGTAAATACATAATATTTACTGAATTACCTGTACTTTCTGGAAATAAAAAATTACTAAATAAAATCATAATATAACACCGGGCTTTAATTATTTTCTCGTACTCGATTGATTCTTTGGATAATATTATACTCGCAACGGTGGATCGACAACATTCCATTGGAGAAGTGGACTAGGGCATACGACAACGGTCAACGTTTGGGCCACATGACAACAAATCTTGTGGAATCAATGAACTCTGTCTTCAAAGACATCTGTAACCTATCTATAACCGCTTTGGTGCAAACATACTTCAGGCTAGGGGCGCTGTTTGAGACCAGACGCTTCAAATGGAGTTCAATGTTGCAATCTGGGCATGAAGCTTCAATGAAATTCATTAGACATGAAGCTGCCAAAGCAAACACACATGTGATCACAGTGTTTGACCGCACTAAAGGTTGGTATAGTGTTGTCGAGTCCATGGATCACAATGAAGGCATGTCAATGGGATAATA
>NC_066585.1:66903308-66978308 GCF_024323335.1 Lathyrus oleraceus
CCCACATTGTCTCCATCAGCGGCTAGGAAAAAGTCTTTTACTTTTCTTCTAGTTAACCACTGCTTTAGACTATTCCTACTATTAATAGTTCTCAATCTTACTTTTCTCGTCCAAGTCTTTCTTTTAGAGTATTGTCTTATATAGTAAGGTAAGTATATAAAGAAAGAATAAAGTAAAACTTTCCTAAAGGGAAAGGAGTTAATTATTTGAATACTTCTTCCTCTTTCCCTTCTTCTCAAGCTCTTACTCTTACTGGCACAGATAAAGTCTTTCTTACGGCCAGACGACTTAAACACAGCGCTCTGATCTCCGACCTCCAAGGACCCAAGCAAAGGATTGACTTCGCTAACCTCAGCTTAAACGAAGTCAATATTATAACAGAACTGGAAAGGGCATACCTTGAATACAGATCAAGATTCACTCATGCACTCTGGAACTGACTTAGGAAAGCTAGCCTTAGCCCAAAAATAAAGGAAGGCAGCCGAGCCGAAAGCCCTACAAAGAATATCGCTTATGAACAGGCCTAGGGGTTGTCAGTTGAGAAGCAAGTCTTTATTACATTGATCATAGAAAAAAAGGATAGAAATGGAATCGGTTGTTTAAGTCGGAAGATCTGATGTTTTGAGCGGAGAATCAGGTTCTGCTAAGCGGAAAAGCCTTCTCTAATCTAACGGGTCGATTCGAAATGGGAATGGAGTTTGAGGCTAGTGGAGCAAGCATGAATAATAAAAGGAAAAAGCCAAAATGAGTGGAAAGAAATTAAAAGCAAAGCCACCACCACCGAATAGAACCGACGAGTAATATCCTGTCCTTCCCTACCTATTGTATTCAAGCGAACAAGTGTGTTAAGCGAATCTCCGCCAGTGGTACGCACTACATGAAATCAATGCCCAGACAACTATGTGCGTAATCTATATATCTATCCTTATTTCTTTCGCCTATGGAGTGTTAGGGTATTGCGAAGCTTATCATTGGAATAGACTCGATATTAAGCACAAGAGACGCTTGGGCCTATTACAGACAGGCTCGCAAGCTTAACATGATGAGAAGGTTCCCCACTTAACCCGAGTTTTCGGGTAGAGTAGTGGTCGCCATGCGCCCATCGGTCATAGCCGCTCGCTAGTTGGGGGCAGGAGACAGCCTTTAAGATAAAGAAGGTCTACTGGCCCGGTACGGTGTGGTTTTGTTGGATTTCTCCGTCCGCGTACTTTCACTGGCCCTTTGAATCGATCCTGAAAGACTCCCCCATAAAGAGAAGGTTATCCGCTGTTTAAGCTCGAAATCTGAACTTTCACAACCACCAACAGGAAGACAAGTCAGTATGGGAAAAAAAGTATTTTTCTAGTCAAGTTCCAGCTCTAGATAGGGAAGGACGACGAAAAGCACGAGTTTACTTTGAGGTAAAAAAGCCGACGGTGCCTAATCTCCTCGGATATCATCGGCCATCGTTCTCATCGATGCGATGACCAGACATGTCACACCATCCCTCGCTGCCCTAACTCACCAATCCCTAGCATCTACCTAAGTGGTATCCTATCACGGAGGCTAGTAAGTAGGCTTTTCTCATATTTGTCACTCTCCACCCAGTATATCCTCCGATGGAAGGGGTACTATCCAATTGTAAGTAGCTTGATTACTGTCTGGCCTTTATCCCTTGCTCATAAAAAACGGATATGGGAAAGGTTGGTGAAAGTGTAAACTAGTGACCTCGAAAGATAGGTGGGCCATATCCAGTCCAGAATGCATTAGACTGACTGCATTGGTACCGAAACATCTGATCAGGCCGTCTGGGGTATATGATATGACAGGTCGTTGTACTAATGATCGGTAGGTGGGACTGATACCTAACTCGGGTATCTATCCCTGTGGAGGGCCCCCATTCAATGATCAGATATGTCCATGGGATTAGGTATGAAATGGGCCATACCAACTTGTTGCTTGAACAAGTCCTAGTAGTAGGGCTCCTTATATGGTTAGCCTCCCTGACCCGTAGCGTAGATTTTTGAATGGGATTGGGAATCGATTTTAGTATTAACCGAATTTCGGAGGGGGTTCCAATTCATATCCGAGCGTTGGTGCACTTCCCATCTGTTCCCGGGCTTTGACGTAAGGCCTGTAGACCGAGCCTCATATCCCTGACTTCAGAGTCCTACGGTCTTCTTTCTTCTCCCTAATTCTCCGTGAGAACGAATCTTAACCCTTGCTTGGTCTTTTTCTTCCTCCTGACTCTCACTTGGAAGCAAGAGATGAAGACGTAGGCCTTCCTTATGATCGATCACCCTTTCCCGATGGTCCAGTCAGTTTTTCTTTCTTCACTTCTTTTCTGTTGCTGCTAGGATAGATGCGAAAATCTGCCTTATTAAAGAAGAGAAGATAAATCTTATAGAAAGTGGTTTCCAAGTAATAATAGAGATTTCACTTTGCTTTCTCGTATAGTTTCTAGAAGCTGCTCGATCCCCTTCCCGAAAAGATATTACTTCGAGCTTAAAATTATCTAAGTCAAAGCTTATGGTTTCTTATAGGCAGTAGCTAAGCGCGCTGCATCACCTTCTTCTTCCATTGAAGGAGTGTGAACTGTTCAAGACACCCGATAATAAAAATGAAAGGAACAAGAACAATAAAAAAAGTACGCACCTACTAGAACAACCGGGATCCATTCGTAAAAGATCAATATCAATATAAGATCAGTTGTATCTTTCTTCTACGACCTAACATTCTTCCAACAATCTCTTCCACAAGAGTGCTCTAATGGCAAAGAGTTGTATCCACTTGAAACTCGGCATTACTTACTTATCATACACACCTAGCCCGGGGCACTTTCAGCCGGTGGTAGGGGTCCCTAACTTGGTTGGAGCTTAGGCCACTAGAACGCGTCTTTAATCTAGTTCAGGAAGGAAGTCTGGCACTCATCTCAGTCTCAGGGACATGCCCAGAAGAAACAGCTGGTGTCAGGTTTTCGGGAATTGAATCAGGATTGTCTTGTGCCAGAACTGATTGCACTAGGAGAAGAAAGCCAGTTGTTTATTCCCATTCCCTTTAAGTCAGGGATTCGTTTAAAGCCTTTCGCTAGCATTACAACAGAACAGAATAAATGGCATCCATCAGATTCATTAGCTGCGGACGCATAGGAATTCTTTCTTACTGTAGCCACACAGATAAAAAATTAGATTTCATAGACGAGGTGGTAATCAAGTAGCAATTAACTTTTAAACCTCTTTCTTCTTTATCGCGGGCCCTAAAGACGATCCTTGCCCTTGTTCGATAGAATAATCTGGAGCGGATTTCCGATAGTTGCCAAGTCGAAACCTATAGTATACATCCAAAAAGGAGAGTTCTTTCAGAGCGGGTCAGGGAATCTAAATCTAAGTCAATCATAGAATCGATTCCCGTTGAAGTTTGACGAGAGATATCGGTAGTATATATAGGTTACGATTTCTTCACTCACGCGAGATTGCTAGGGCAGAAAAACGAGAACTCGAATGCTTCTCCTATTCTCTATAGATGAGACTGAGAAGTAGATCCAACCTAGTCTAGTAGTAAGCAATCTGCCAAAAGCAAGGTTTTTCTTCCTAATCCTAATCTCGTAGTAGACAAGCTTCTTCTTTAATAGCGGCACATACAATACATGTAAGAAGCCTTAAATGTGATGTGATTTACCCCGGTTACTAACTGAAAGCGGCTCTTCGTTAGTGGTCGTCGCTCGAACGAATCAAATAATTTCTGCGCTTCGTTTTTCACGCCGGAGGGAAAGCCGCCGATTGACACTACTTCTTACTTTTTTTTTCCTTCTGACCCGTTCTCTAGGAGCTAGACTCAATGGCTTACAGATACAAGGCGGGGAATGACTCAATGGTTTTAACTTGCCTTACCCATACCCTTCCCTGACTCTATCTACTGAGACTGACTTCTTGGCTTACTGCAACGCTTACTGTATCTTTAACTGAAACTTCTTTGAAAGGTCCCTAGAAGGGATTAGAATAAAGGCCAGGCAGGTTTGTTTAACAGTCTTTTTCTTATCAATCGGAGAGGCCTCGCTAAAGCTCCGCTTCTTGAACTTTAAACTCCCTGACATTAGAGAGTGCCCAGTTCTCTCCGCTTCTCCTTTCAGTCTAGATTAGCCTGTTGATGTTGAGGTTATCTTATCACCTGTAAGGATCTTCTTACTTGATAGAGTTGCTAAGACCTCGGTATGCTTGTATGTCTTATCACTCCCCTCGATCCGCCGCCAGCCAATAAGAGACAGAAGAGAGAGCGCACCCGACAAAGCGGATAGGAGAGGTCTTTCTATCTACGACTCACTCTTGGTCTCGAAAAACAATTCATTTGACTTGGTTCACTCCGTTCGTAGACTCTATCGACCCTGGAATGGGCAGACGTACAAGCACCGGTCTGGTACTCTTCGCGTGGCTCGGTAAGCGAGAACTTCCGGAATGCAAGGCATATCTAGCTTTCACTCAACTATATGATACTAGTTGGTATCAGCACATGAAGGCTATAGCAAAAACTCTTATTCGTCATCAACAGGATAGGACCAGAGCTTCTATTTACTCAACAGCTCTTACTGTAACAGAAATAGCATCGCTTGCTTATTCAAGACCGCCACTTCTATAACACCAACTGCGGATACCGTACCTTCATGTACAACTTTCTTCTTTCACAACTCTTTCCTCCTAACGCTGGTAAGACGCTTTCTTATCCCGAACTATATGGCGTAGTGTATTCACTTAGACTCAATTGAAACTGAGCTTTTGTGGGCCTTTCCCTTACAGGCTTTCTTTCTAATGAAAGGGCCTAAGACTCAGGGGCGTGTGTGGGTCAGTTTAGTTTGGTCCTAGCTTATCGTTAGGGTACTAAAATAAAACGCTTGAAAGCCAATGGGAATAGGCTATCCCGCACTTGAAATTAAAAGGCTTCTATAACAAGGGCATTACGGGATTGAGAGCAAGTGGTACGATAAGACCTGCAAGAAGGCCCCGAGCTACATATCTATCGCGGCTAAACATCACTGGAACGGAGCGGAGTCACTCGACTTAGAAGATGGGATTGAGCTCTACTTCTTATTCTTAATACGAGAGGAGGGTCACAGGCTGATAGGTGGAAGTATTCAAGATAACTATAGAGCGGAATGCTTGGAGCGAGCCGAGCGCTTTCCTTTTAGCCGTGTAACTTGGCCTATTGGTCTACTGGTCTATTAGTCCTTGTTCTCTTTTCGTTATCCGCATTGGAGCTAGAAAGGGCTACTTGTAGGACTTGTACCGATCTGTATTTAGCCAGCTCTTTAGCTCTGCTTGGGTCTATTGGTCTAGTGCTATTCGGTTAAATGTCCTTTGTTTGTTGTCCCGTCGTTAAAGGTCGAGGGCAGAACTTTGGGTTAGAGCTCGAGGGTTATATCCAATGAATGAAGGGCACCGATGCCACCAATCCCCTTTCTTTCATCTTGGGGGCGACTCTATGCCTTCCCGGCTTTCTTGGCCCGGACAATTTATCTTTACTTGGCTCAGTCTCTTCGAACCTCTACCTAGAGCATCTTCGAATCTTGTTGAATTGGTCTACCCCATTACCTTATTGTTTAGTTAGAACCGGAATCCCTATACCTAAAGCTACTGATTCAGATTCTGTTATTAAACCTGAGCCTTCTGAAGAGTCCATGTCCCTTTAGCCGGTGGAGCTGGTTCTAACCTCTTCTTTCGCTTACTGCTTTAGGAATATCAAGATTAGTCCACTACTAGAGAAAGAGCCCTTGTCTTTGGCGCCTAGTCTTCAAGTTCTTCTTCAATGTCAATTGTAACTTACTCCAATGCATTCTTTCACTCCCGTTCCTATCTTACAATACCGGAACATCCTCTGCGCCGTGCCCTGGATATGCCATTTCCGCCTAACCCGAATCTCTTTCTTGACTGAGCTGCATTTCCAATCCGTTTAGTCGGTCTCGTACCCAAGTGTATATCCCTTCTTTGTTTGCGTAACACTCTTGATCTTGAAACCAGAGAATAAGCTTACCGCTCTAAGTCGATCTATTATTATCTTTCCCTCCAAACCTTCCTAGTCGAGCTTCCACCGCCCCTAAAGAAAGATGGGAGCACATCCGTAACTCAACGTTACGACTTAAGGGCACTCATCTCATGGATACCCCTTCTTTTCTTGAGCCAGAGTTGGGGCTTTTGCGGCATCTAGTTCAGTATCAGATAGAGCAGATAGTTTAGTCCCTTGGCAAAGAAGGTTGACTTCTCTGTCACTTCCGTACTTCTGTAACTTCTCTTTAGCTTATTAATTGAATTGGTTAGAAAGTCTTTCCCTGGTATTGGCTAGAAGAGAGGGATTAGTCCCCCTCCAACACTGACTTCTTAGTCGAGTAGTTCTCTTTCTCCTTAGCTTCGGTTTTCTCGAAACTGGCTACTCCTTATGATATGCCACCTCAACCCCCGATCTAAGAGCATCTGAGAACATCTCCGGCATTGTCGAGGGAAACTCAGATAACCGGAATGATTGGCCTTCATGCCTATCCCCATCGATCAGAACTGGCAACAGATCTTTCAGCGGATGTAGCAGCGGATATTGATCCGCTGTGTTCAACTCCTGCTACTGGGTCAACTCCAAACCAACATTCGGGAAGGGAAGCCAAACTACTTCTTGAACTAAACAACTTCTTCCTTTTCATTGATTGACTAATGCCCCTCGGTTGAAAGATAATCTTTTACCGCTGGATCAGCTGCAGAAGAATTCTTCCTATTATAGATCACTGCCATCTCACGAATTGGATTTGAACCAATATCTCCGGGCGACTTTCCTTTTAGTCGATCGTGAGTGGGTCTGTCGTCCTCCTCATTATAGTCCTCCTAAAATCAATAGCATTTCGTCGGAAAACATCCTGTCTTTTTACCTGAGTAGTCCTATGCATAGTCAGTACTATAGCCCCAATCATGGCAACTAATAAAATTAGACTAGAAACCAAAAACCAGACGAAATAGTAGGTATAAAGTAAATTGCCCAATGTTTCCAAATTAGTCCAACTTCGTACCTTTCCGGCATAAACCGTATATCTCAGAGAGGTCGTATTTCTTTGGGTTGGTAGTAATGGAATGGTTTCATTATCTAAAATGAAGAACATTTCCCACCAAAGGATCAGTCCAATAATACCACTCACTGGTAAATAGCGCAATACTTCTTCGTGAATCTCCGCTATTTGAATATGGAACATCATAACAACGAATAGGAATGAAACGGCTATAGCTCCTATATGAACTACTGGGAAGATCATAGCGGAGAAGTCGAGACCTAACAAAATAAGTAAACCTGAAGTGTCGCGAAAGACTGGGATGGGAAACAAAACGGAATGTACCGGATTTTTAGCACGTGCAACCATCAAACCAGAGACCAAAGCGGGGCTCGACAAAACAGAAAGTATCATGGTACCCTTAGTCCAAAAAGCCTTCCCTCCAGACAGAAAGAGAGTCTTTCCTGCACGGAGTAGTGAATAACTATAGAGAGCTGTGCTTGGTTGTTGACCAAAGAAAAAGCATGGAAAAAGAAAGATTCACAAACGAATAAGATCTCGACGCCTGGGAGTTGAACCTGGAATCAAGCTTTGACGGAGCGGCGCACGCAACCTCGGTCATCTCGTCATAGGTAATTAGAGATGCCCATCACTCAGCGGTTTAGGAGTAGGAATCGTCTTTCGCTACCATGAGATGGAAGCGCTACAACGAAAGTGGTTCACATCACCTACGTAATTTCAACAATTGCTTTTGACTAGTTAAGGCTGCTTTACCTACCTCTCCTTAACAGTCGAGCATCGCTAAAGCCCTCTCTCTACCGGTCTACTATCTTCGTTCCTAACTAAACGACGGGTCGACTTGCATGTGTTAAGCATATAGCTGAAGTAGCATGATTGGAGGCTCTTAAAGCTTAGGCTACTTACTATAAGCTTCAACCTCCTCTTACTTAGATAGAGGCGAGAGTCGCGTATAAAGTCTTTCTTATTCAATTGATAGAAGATCACTCCCCAAAAAAAGCTGCCTCCTTTATATACGATACCACCAGACGCGCCCCTCAGTTCAAATTTTTCTTCACAAACTCACCAAACTCTTTCTTTATGAGTATGAGTCAACCAAGCCGCTTCAAAGAACAAAGGTCTCTGGAATGCCGGCTGAGGTCACTTTGCAGGTCAAAAAGAAGGAAGAGGGTGGTGATCGGATTTGACTGGAGGCAGATTCCGGACAGCAGCTTCCGGCAAAAATGACATTCCATCTTAAACAGAGCTCTATCTAAGCTCTAATACACACGACTGAACCCTGGAGACTTTTGCCTCGCCATGTAAACTGAGAGCCTAGGTACCCAAGATCAATGATTTTGCTTTCAATCTTTAAACTTCCCACATCTGAAGAACTTGCTTCCAGAGCCAGGCTTTCAGACTCTCCATAGGTTTCGCATAGAGAGCAATCAATAAGCACTCGCTCTTCTTCTCCTGAACTACCTTCATATGAACGAACTGAGAGTCATCCTGAAGGACATCCACTGATATATCTTTGCTCTTCCACAGGACCAAAATCCCACCTTGAGGTTCCAACCGATGCGATGACGGTTTTAACCACTTTCTCGGCCTTCTCACCACTGACCCTAGTTTCAAAAAGAAAAGCACAACTCTCTCAGGTGAATTAAGTCCATTCTTACACCATGAAACCTCGGCGGCGATTCCAAACTCGAATCTTCCACACAATAAGGAAAAGACTATACCACCCATGTTGCAGTGGGGCTACCCATCATATGACGAGCAATCCGGCTGCATTTGTCTCATCTCTCAAAAAATTATATTGGTAGGACACCTTTGCGATGACCGCCAAAGCTATGCCATCTTTATTCCAACTTCCTTTGTGTTGTCAAGGATCTACACACGCATAATGTTATAGCTATAGGGTGCCGCCCGTAGCCAACCCCTATATGCTTTAGACCCTAATTTTTCTCTTATTTGTGGCTTCTTCATAACAAAGAGCTTCCTTATGGAAACTAGGGGCTTTATAGGGGTCCTCTTGTTGTTTGAAAGGTAGGTTTTGTCAGAGATTAAATGGAAAGGAAGGGAAGAGGTAAATCACCAACCAAAAGGAGGAGGATATGAAATAGAGCACCAACAACCGTTCTACTCGAGCGGAACTTCTAACTGAAGCTTCTCACGTTTTTCAGCAGGGTCTGGGCTACGGGGTCCTTTTCCAACCCCTCTCTTATGCGTTCGGGGATGGCCCCTTTGAGTTGGCTCATGTCTGCTATCTCTTCTAACTTATTGGATGCCAACTCGGCCTTTCGACTTAGTGCGTCGACAACTTGATTGGTCCTCCCGGGCTTGTACTCGAGGACCATGTCGAACCCCACCAGAAAGAAAGTCTTGCCACCGTTCCCGCTTGGGGTTGGGCTCTCTTCTGAGTAAGGAAAGAGCTCGTAGCCACGTTGTCGGTCTTGATCACGAACCTTGAGCCCAGCGAAGAAAACTACACTGCGCTCCAGCAATTCAATGATCTCTGTGACTTGGCTATCAAGGTCACTCGCCACGAGCGCTTGCTGCGAAAAGTCGGACTTGATGCAATGGTTGCGGAGATCAAGATCACTAAGCCAGTTGTTTGCCTTGCTCTACGCAAAGCCCCACCCAATCAGGCTGCCATGCTAAACAAGCAAGCCTGGTATGGAGCGGACTGCAGGCAAATTTGGCAATCGGCCACGTGACTTCACGTACGATGTCTCAAAGGCCGATGAGATCTATGATTGCTTGGAAAAAGTCGGGTTAGTTGGGTCCCCAGAGCATCAAGTCCAGTTAGACGCACTAAAGGGACAGAAACCCATATGCTAGTTTCATGCCAGTAATAGTCACGCCACAGCTGACTGCGTAGCCTTCCGCCGCGCAATACAGGACAAGATTGATGTTTCCCGATAAGGGAAAACAGATGTTGATTGACAAGCAACCATTTCCCAAGACCGCGTAGGCAGCGCCGGTGTATATTCATGACCACTACTTTTATTTGTCGATATAGTCAGTGTGCCGCGAGTGCTTTCTCTCTTTTGTCCAACTTGACTTCTTTCTTCCACATAGGCCTCGCTTGCATGCCTTGTGGCAAACTAGACTGAAAAATGGTTTATATAAATAAAGAAGAGTCACGCTCTTGAAGCCCTAATAAATAGGCAACATCGGTTCGAATCCGAATTGGGGCTCTTTCTCCGGAATAGGAGAGTAACTTACCTAGAAAAGATGTTGCTAGGCAGGCGGTTATTATAATAGAGGTGCCTTCAAGTAGAAATTAAATTTAGCCGACACATAAAAACTGAATAAAAGCTAAAGGCTTTCTCCCTCCATATCATATGCATTACCTATAGCATTCGACCCCTTCCTCTTTGTAGGAATTCATATCTTTCTACTCCTTTCGCCCTACGACTCCTCATGATGAAAGCTACTTCGCACCTTGAGTCTGCTTTCTATATTAAAAAATAGATCTCCCTTGAGCTTGGACAGTTGGGCAAGCCGAACCCTGTACAGTAGAAGTTTCAGCTATTATTGATCCAGTTGCCACCTCTTCACCATGTTTGGATGACACCGGTTCTTTCGAAGCAGATAAGGGCATTGATGGATCGTCTCACTTGCCTGCGAACATAGCGAAAAACGATTCAAATTAAGCTGACGGTAAAGTCAGCTACGTGAAATAAAGCCTATCTTCTATGGGGCAGCTATTTCCGTACCGGGAAGCAGTTAAGGTGTCAAAGTGCGGCACTAATCAATCTCGTCAGCAACGCTAGTCTGGAGATTTTTTCTCAAAAAAGGATCTGACCATATTGGTCAGAATAATACGTAGGCGGACGGGATTCCTCCCTTTTTTCCTTTATAGAGAAGCGGGGTGACAAGATTTTATAGATGCCAATAATCCACAGTCTGACTGGTTAAGGCATATAACTCTCAAGCTCCCGACCGCAGGCCAAAGAGATCTTCTGACATATTTACAAGCCATCTCAACAGGCGTCCATTTCCCTTATATTAGCCAAGCGAACAAAAAATCTTTCTGCTATCCATCCATCCGGTGATATTAAAAGGTTTCTTATTCATCCACATTCCAGGCTCGGAATGCCTCTTTACGTAAGTCTTTCTTAGCCAGCTAACAGCTAACGAAGCCACGAAGCGCCCAAGGAATTGCGACTGCTCGATACCGGCCGATTCCTGCTTGAATTGAGCTCTGATGGCATGATGCTAGGTCTGTTTACAGCATTGACTGCGGTATCCTGCTTGCACGGACGGCGTGTAGGATTGCCGTAACGTAATATGAATGGTTGAATGAATAAATTTTTATTAGTAATGTTATTTATTTCATCCTTGTTCGGCGCTTGTTATTGAGTTGGTGTAAAAGAGGGCTAAGCCCAAGACAATAATTCCAATAGTTCGCTTTTTCGTTTTAGCGCTACTTGGATACTTCAAGCCAAGATCAGGACGATGGGTGGGAGATAGGGGCATGCATCCAAGAGCTTATTTTCTCGTTGTTGCTTGTAACATTATTAACGAGAAAAAGTGGCAGGCTCTATTTTCATGCTTAATGTTGTCGCCTTCGAAATCGATGCTTAAGTCGATCCACTTGCATTGGTGGTCTCTCTCTTCCCTCATCGCATGCGCTTCGCTTCGACCAGGGTTTAAGCCTTTGATTGTCCGGTAGATTTAATCCCTCGATCTGGTCTTCTGTAACAATCTGATCTTTAACTTTATGAAAGCTATTTTATTGGGGATCCTAGGTGGGGAAATAGCAAGTCTCTTTTCTGGCTGACTTACAGCCGGGAGGCCTAGGGAGGCGTTTGGTCTGCTTGTCGCATACTACTAACCTAACCGCGAGTCAATCTATCTATATATTCTTGATGGTACGAAGCCTTTTTTCAAAGCCCTAAGGCGGGCCTTATAACTTTTTTTTTAGTTTAGTAACCTAACCCGCCAGATACAAGTTTTGCAAAGTAAAGACATTCTTCAACGAGTGAAATCGAAACTGCCGCACAAGCATACGCATAATCAGGCACGGCATATGCATCATCAGACGCGGAAGGAATTTTATAATTTTTCTTTCTTATTCTTATTATTTTATTACGTTAAACTGTCACTAGGTCAGCCCCCCATTTGATCGACGGTTTTACCGCTTTAGCCGACACTGATGCTGCCATTTAGAAATAAAGTAATATGGTTACGACTTGGTTGGTGTTCGGTGAGCCGATCGGAGAATAAAAAAATATGTTTTTGGCATTTCTATAAGATCTTTACTTTTACTATTTTCATCTTTGAGCGGATGGATACGCATTCAGTTAGCTTTCTTACATCATATAGGCTTACAGCGGATACGACAAGACCGCTTATTCACTCAGCAACAACAGCGCATTCAATAGCAGCATTCGATTCGATGCTTCTTCCCTATTCTATTTGTAAACAACCGACCGAGGGGAAGTAAGCAAGAAGCCATAACTGCAAGAACCACAGCGGACCGGTAGGATTGGCGAAAGAGTCTTGCAACAGTCTGTACAGGCCCCTTTACAAGCAAGCTAACAAGAACGAGGGAATCTCCAAACCAAAGAGCCGAAAAATAGCACGTAACCCGTGGAGGATAAAATAACCTTTTAGTTTAAGAAGAATTAGGTCGGGATTAAAACCAATCAAATAAAAAAAGAGATAGGCAGCGAACATAACCGGTGACAGGATAATCAAAGAAATTATTATATTAAGTGGCGAAATGAAGATTTAAGAAAGACATTCCATGACCTCTAAAATTTCATGACACATTTTCTATTGATGGAGAAAGATATTATTACCTAAGTGCTTGTCTGTTCCTTGACGCGGAAACTTACGGAGAACACATCTCACTGAAATCGAACCCAATCCTCTCATCTGAACTCTGACACCAATCTTCACGAGACGGCTCTTGACCAATTCCTTTTGTATCGTACCTGGTCGAGCTCTACCTTGTACTTCCCGCCCTACTTTCAATCTATTTCTTATAAACCTGATCCACATCCAACAGCAACAGTCTCTGTTGGTCCTCTTTTCCGCGTTAGATCAGAGCAAGACCTGTTAGAATCATCCCCAACATTTCCTTATTTAGTCAGGCCCAGGGTTAACCACAGGAGCAACCTTGGTTTTTATTGACTCTCTAGCCAGCCCTACCTGAAACATTTACATTTCAAGTTCAATCTGAACCCTACTAAACGATTCCTCCCGGAATGAAAAGTACGCTTTATCGTTCCACCTCTTTCTGAACTCAGATAAGATTTAACTCGAGTTCAAGCTTTCGTCACTTAGTCAGAAGGGATCACCTTGGCATGTCAAAGAACCGGCGCTACCAGAACTTGGTCGTCTCCGCTGGGCGGGGCTCACCGCAAACCTACTTCCTCTTGGATCCTTTCCCACTGCCCTTTTCTTTCCAATTTCAACTCCAGTGGCCTGGTTCTTTTCTATGTAATTCTTTGAGTCGTTTTGTGTCTACCGCCTCATCCTCATCCTCTTCCTACCTAAATAAGGCCCCCCTAGTCCTTATTATCTATTCCTTATAAAATGAAAGATTGATTCTTTAGCCAGATCAACATCCTTCTTCCTATTACCTATCTCCAGATCAAGATCCTAACATGATTAAAGCCATAACTCTACTATTGAAGTACTTAGTAATCCTACTTCCAATTCACTATCTACTTCCTTCGTCAGCCTCCTCCATAGCTACCTTTGAAGGGAAAGTTGGCTAGACCAAGCCTAGTAATTAATTGAATAAGAGGGAAAAAGGCCACTCAGGTCTATATCTAGAAAGGAGGCTGGATTGGAAGATTGAGAGACCCGGGACTGTGCAGGTTTGCAGAGAGGCTAGAGCATTCCCTTCACTAAAATAGAATAGTAGGTAAGATTCACTAGCTAGAAGTTTACTGAGAAGGGTAGAGTTTGTAGTAATCGATGAGAGAATGGTAATGCTAAAGGTAGGAAGAAGGCTCATTCTATGCTGACCACTTACTATGGCTCTTCTCTCATTTGATTTGAGAATCTTATTTAAGCCATAGGCTATCGATTGGGGGAAGAAAGCATGCCTTTGTTGGTCACCATCACCACCATCGTTAACATCGGTACACTCCTAAATAAGGCCTACCTCCCTTCCATTCAACCAGAGCAGCGATGAGAACAGAGACTAAATTAGCTAAGCAATGCATCAACGGGAGGATTCTTAAATTATATTCTCATATGACATTCTACTTTGAGCAAGTCACTTATGCCTATTCCTTGATAGGAGAGGGAAAAGCATTAGGCCGGCCAGTACCAGAACGATGATGAATAAGTCTGAGGTGGGTAGGTGGGAATCCGAGGATGAAACTTCTGTTGATGAATGCATTCATACCATCATCTCTATCCCTTGCTCATTCTAGGCCAAGCTCTTCCCTTCTTAAAGTACTTTGCCTTCGGCATCTCACTTGAATTGGAGAATGTATTAAGCATAGGATCATCCAGAGTCTGTAAAGTCTACCTCGCTTAGCTCAACCTTATCCATAGACGATCTCTATCTCTTCATTGCTATGGTACTCTTTGTAGTAGGTAACTTTCTATACCTGAGCCACTTTACTAACCCTTAGCTTGTGTTCGATACCTCACGCCTTCACTTAATCCAAAAGCTTGGCTTGCTTCGTGTTCCAACTCAGCGATATGAATACCATCGTTAGCAATAACTTCCCCTTCACCTAATCCCTTTATCCCCTCTCCCAATCCCTTCTTTCAGTTGAATGTTTGCAAAGTCCGATAGAGTGGAAGAGAGAGCGGGATTAAGAGACTTAGAGGACAGATGCTACTAAAGTCCTAACATGAGGGCATAGCGTTTTGACTATATCCTTCCTTACTTGTCGGCGTAACGACAACTAATGATTGAATACCTAGCTTATTGATGAATTCGGCGTAAGAAGTTAATACTTCCACTTATTCCCTAGAATAGAAGACATGGAGGCCTTACAACTTTTCAGGATCTATTACCTGCATGACAGGAATATTAAATAGACATGAAATCAACGGGAAGCCTATTCCTACCCTAGTTTATTGGCTCTTAGGTCGGTTAAACTGTCCCTATAGCTAAAGTCAAGCCAGGAGTTCGCGTTTTAGTTTGAGTTCAGGACAGGAAAGTATGGGACCTAATTAAATGGAGTACTTGCGCCCACTCTC
This sequence comes from Lathyrus oleraceus, assembly GCF_024323335.1. NCBI lineage: Eukaryota > Viridiplantae > Streptophyta > Magnoliopsida > Fabales > Fabaceae > Lathyrus > Lathyrus oleraceus. The sequence goes on from NC_066585.1 coordinate 66,918,487, forward strand.
GACGCCTACTTTATTAAACGAAGGACAAGGCGGGCAGGCATACTCTTCGACAGACAGAAGGAAGGATTGGACTGGTGCTATAGCTTTCCCTTTTTCCAGCCATGTAGGTTTTCTTGAAGCACAAGCCATTCTAAGAGCGCCATTCAAGCCTTAGCCTGAAAAAGGAAGGCTAAAGACTGTTGGGAGAGTCCAGGGCGGTCCGGCGACCATTGCCCCTTTTCTTTTGGATGTAGCTATTTCCTTACATATAGAGGAATCGAGGAGATTCGTATACGCCCATAAGCTCGCAAGACCCACGGCGCCTTGCTACAATAACGAGTGGCTAGTTCGTTCGATATCTAGGGGATACCTGTCTACTTCGCTTCACCAAGCAGACCCCACGTACTTTAATTGTCCGTCTGCTACTACGAACCCGACCCATAGGCCCATACCTTTCTCGACCGAAGCCATAAGTAGTAGTTTAACGCTTGATCGAAGCGGCAGTTACCAGGCCCGGCCCAACTATCCCAGGGCAGAAGGACGCAAAAAGCAAAATGTTACAGGGGCTTGGGATGCCTCACCAGGATGAGGTGGTAGCACATGGCGTGAGTGCGCTAATAAACCAACCCATTTGATAATAAACCCTATCGAGTGTACGCTTTCGGTTAAGTGAAGGGATAGACCGAACCAGCTCACTAACGAAATTTCAGATCAGGGAATGTTACCCGAAGCATATCTCGTTGGATGGATGTCGTTGCCGCGAAGTGAGCTTTTATGGGACTTTCACAAAGCGGACTACTATCAGTAGTATATGCCTTCCCTGGGAAAAGCGGTAGAACATCCTGATCTCAAAGGAGAGCCTTGCTTTTTCTGTGCTGAGTCTATAAGCAAAGAGGGGGTGCCCAGTACACTTGAGATGCGTCCCAAGGTCGCCAATGACCAGTACTGCAACTGAAAGCCAAGGTATCTTACCCTAAAAGGCAGAGTTGGAATACTTTGTTCAAATCCAATAGTAGCTAGAACCAGTGAGTGAAAGGGTAGTTCACCAGACCCGCTCACGATAATGCGAATGAAACGGCAGATAAGCCTATTACTGGTTACGGCGATAAGATCCTAACAAACGGCCGGTTTACATTTACAACAGAAAAAGAAAAGATAAGGCAATTAAGGGATGAAAGATAGCGGCAGACTAAGGAGTAAAGACTGACTCTTTCTCTTCTATTCTATGGAACACATTTAAAGACTGACTGACCTACTAGAGGGAATAATTACTCCTATTGACCGAAGGCTAAAGGACTCCTATTCTTTTTTCACAATCGCCGATCAGATGTTAGGAATCGATTGCAGCGAGAAGCCTCTCTTGGCCAAGAAGCAAGAGTTCCGGTGCGGGAGTAAGATTCTTATCCAATCTGTCTATTAGTGGAATCCCCAAAAATCAATATTAATCTCGTGTAAATGAAGGGCAATTTGATGGCTTAAAGGACCTTTTAAGCCACTCTTCTAATTCCTCTTGGGTTATTTCCGATCGGGTCTTGCCAGGGGTTGGTGCATTGATGCCGAGAATACGTTGTTTGAAAGGTAACTTGATCTAGATGCGGAGTCTAGTTTGCACTTTATGGTACAACTTTTTATCCTTTAAATAAGAGAAGGTGGTCAAGACCTTAGGCAGCTCGACGCATCTAGTTTCGGTCTTGCTAACGGGCAACAAAAGGATGTTGGCCTTCCCATTTGAAGCGGAGAAGGGGACCCCACAGAGATCTACCTGGCCTCGCCAGCCAGTCTACTGATTGTCCATAAAAAGTATTATGCAAGCTTCTGGGGCAGGTCGCCTCTTATTTCATCGTATATATATAATGGAATATATAGTTGGGGGTTGATCGCTAGTCTTTTAATCCACAAAAACCTCCTAAATACCTACCTTGGCATCTTTCATTGAAAAATGCGTATGGTAAGTAAGAATAAGAATGAACGGAAGGATGAGTCGATTAGATTAAGAGGAAGGAGGAGTAGGCATCGACCTAGTTAGTTGTTCTGAGTGAAGCTGAGGAGGTTCTTGGACTAGTTTCTCATGTATATAAATAATAAGGCTCCTTCTTTCTAGAAAGGGTTGTTTTTCCTGCCTATATGTTCCTATGTGTGAAAACGAGTATGTGAATAGAACATCTTTCAAACATCGAGATTGGGTTGGCGGTCAGTAAGGAAAGCCGGGTGTGGCGATCCGATCAACAAAAATAAATCCTGAAATTACATATATAATGATAGAAAGAATCGTTCAGTAGGCTAATCTTGACAGTTTCCATTTTCGATTGAGAAAGCGGCAGGCCCAAAGAGCTCTACAGTAGTGCCTCCTTGCTTGGTCTCAATAATTTGGCTTTTACACGGGAACGAAGACTTTCTAGAACAAATATTAAACCTTCACTCTTTGCCAAGATAGTACGAATTAAGTTCTTAGTGCTACCTAGCCCCGTCTAGATGGAAAATCTCTGATATAAGCAGTCGCTTCGCTCGAGTGACTACGTACCTGTCCCTTCGACATAGATGATTGGACTGTCTTTCTTTGGCCTATAAGAATGGCACTTTTCTTGGTCGGTTCGAATCCGGCCCAGTCCTAGGTACGCATGTAACAGACGTTCGTATGAACTAGTCTTTTGATCAATAGAACAGGAAGAGGAGTAGTACAAAAAAAACAAAAAGTCATGACCACAAAGATAATGCATATATTATTTTATTTAATATATGGCCCATTTTTTAATCTATTTGTTTTTTTTTCGTCTTTCGTGTGCTTTTTATCAATAAGTCTGGCTCTTGGGAATCTTTTGATTTTTCAAGCTGTCCAAGCATACAATTCCGCTTTAGGCTTGCCAGTTGAATTCCGGGCTTCCTGGAATTCAATTTATGTGAAAGGACTGTATCCCGGCAACTGGGCCCCCCCACAATCGGTTCCTGACATACCCCAAACTCAATTATTATTAAAAATGTCGGAGAACTCTTATCTGATAGTATTTGTGACTTTTTTTATCATTTCCCTTCTGAGTTGTTCAGTAGTTTTTTTAGTCAGACTTCTAGAACAAAAATCAATCTGACTAAGGAAGAAGAAGCTAAAATTTGCTTTTTGGGGATAATTTCTTTTCCCGTGACCTGCTTACTTTCTCTATTTTTCCTATCTTATGGAGGGCTGGCTCTAAATAATGAGCTGAACATTATTTCTTGCTTTTGCCAGAATATGAGCTCAGGGCTTGCAATGGCGTTTGAAAGTGGTCATGAGAGGGTACACTTAACAGTCAGTCTACCACCCCCCTCTGACCTAGCGTGAAGGTAGCTTGTCTCGCCCAGGAGGTGGGAACAGTTGAAAACAAAGTGGCGAATGGGTGAGAGGGCCTTCGATTTGGATTCTTTTTCTTGAGGGGGATTCTGTTTGTCAGAAATCACTGTCTGTCTGGTCTGCATTTAAAAAGTGTTAAGTGGACAATTCCATCTCTTGATATGGAGGTTTTAGGTCTCTGGAAGGGAAGGGCCTTCGTTCTTTCTGTTAGTTTTCGTTTGTGAATCTTTCTCCCATGCATAATTTGTTGGTCAACAACCACAACTCAATAGAATGAATTCTTTAAGACTCCGGACTCTCTTTCTGTCCGGAGGGAATCATTGTTTCTCAATCAATCATGCCTCAACTGGATAAATTCACTTATTTCACACAATTCTTCTGGTCATGCCTTTTCCTCTTTACTTTCTATATTCCCATATGCAATGATGGAGATGGAGTACTTGGGATCAGCAGAATTCTAAAACTACGGAACCAACTGGTTTCAAACCGGGGGAACAAAATCCGGAGCAACGACCCCAACAGTTTGGAAGATATCTTTAGAAAAGGTTTTAGCACCGGTGTATCCTATATGTACTCTAGTTTATTCGAAGTATCCCAATGGTGTAACGCCGTCGACTTATTGGGAAATAGGAGGAAAATAACTTTTATCTCTTGTTTCGAAGAAATAAGTGGCTCACGAGGAATGGAAAGAAACATCTTATATTTGATCTCGAAGTCCTCATATGGCGCTTCTTCTTCAAATCCTGGATGGGTGATCACTTGTAGGAATGACATAATGCTAATCCATGTTCCACACGGCCAAGGAAGAATCAAAAAATAAGAAAGGTATTGCTTTTTTTATAATAGTTGCTCGTTCGTTCATAAATTCACTCGACCACTTGTTAGTCTTGCTACACGACACGAGTCTAGGGTGAAGTTGAAGCAGACACGGTCAAGTAAAGTCGGCTTCACAAGTGATTCAACATACCATATATATGGATGGAAATAAAAAAGGAGAGAAGGGTCTTGCCCAGGTGGCTCCCGCAAGGTAACGACTTCAAACTCAAACAAAGAACGTTCTTCTCCAAGGCATGAGTCAAAGAAAATGTTGTATGTATTGCAAGACCCGTCGATAAGCTAAGGCTACGACATGAAGGAAGGCCAGAAGAACTACAGAACCACGCCCACCAGAGCTAAAGGAGACCGAAGGGACTTGCGGGAGGTGAAGGTCGCTGGCTTGCCCGTGGGCCGTGGTATCTGACGGGACATTGGCCTCCCTCCCGCTACGGCTCGCTGTACGTTCCTTTAGCTATAGGCGTGTCCAATCCGAGAATAGTCCGTTCCACATAGTGCAAGGAAGCTCAGTGGGGTTTCATACGAGGGTCCTGCGTACTGTGCCACCGTCCAACCAGTACAGTACGACCATTTCAAATCGCCCCGCGAAGCTTTCGGGAAGAGGGGTAGTCTTGCGTTCAGAAAGAAAGGTTATCGAGATTATCAATAGCTCTTTTAGTGGGGAGGAATAGTGCTGGAAGGGAGCGAGACCAAGCCGAGCCACTAGGAGAGTAAGCCCTTCCCACGTGTAAAGTTAAATAAAAGAATGCAGCCTCAACCAGAGAGATAAACCTGCGCCGGCGGCGGCGCAGAACGCACTAATCCGCGACTAGCAAGTTTTCCTAAACCAAACTTAATAAATTGAATTGTTACTTTTTTAAAATGCTTGCTGAAAATAAAATAAAAGAAAGAAAAAGGATCGAGACAGGAACCTTACTCTCTTAGCATAGGCTTAAAGCCCTTAGTTGCAAGGTCTTTGACTGTGTGTCACACCCCGATTTTGACCCTGATATTCATATCATTATTTCATTCATTATTTGCTCCTCATGATTTTGTTCCTCTACTATGGTACTTTTTTTTCTCATGAGCATCAAGTGGTCTCCTTTTCTGTTATGGTCGCACCTTGTTGTGTTGTGCGCATTCAAGAAAGGTTCTACTCATCCACAAGTAGCCATTCCTGAATCTGTTGAACACTTCCATGAGGATCTGGGTTCTGTTTCAAATAAATCAAGCTTTGGGGCTATTGTCTATGCACTTGATGAATTCCCAGATGCAAAACCAGAAACTTTGAAGAAAACACAGTTGATATTGCAGCAATTTAAATATCAAATAGATAAAGGAGTTCCTATTATAGGAGCTGGTGCTGGGACTGGAATATCTGCCAAGTGTGAAGAGGCTGGAGGAGTTGATTTAATAGTATTGTACAACTCAGGGCGCTTCCGAATGGCTGGGAGAGGTTCATTAGCAGGGTTATTACCATTTGCCGATGCTAATGCTGTTGTGCTTGACATGGCCAATGAAGTTCTGCCAGTGGTAAAGAAGCTACCAGTTCTTGCTGGTGTATGTGCAACTGATCCCTTCCGACGAATGGATCACTTCCTTAAACAGGTGGAGTCTATTGGATTCTCTGGGGTACAAAACTTTCCAACTGTTGGGTTGTTTGATGGTAATTTTAGGCAAAATCTTGAAGAAACTGGCATGGGATACAACTTGGAAGTTGAGACGATCCAAAAAGCTCATAAATTGGGGCTCTTGACAACTCCATATGCATTCAATCAACGTGAAGCCATTGAAATGGCTAAAGTTGGCGCTGATATTATTGTTGCCCATATGGGTCTAACCACAACAGGCTCCATAGGTGCAAAAAACTGCTGTTTCCCTTGATGAAAGTGTAGTTCTTGTACAGGCTATTGCAGATGCTGCACATAGGATCAATCCTAATACTATTGTGCTATGCCATGGGGGCCCAATTTCTGGTCCAGAAGAGGCAGAATTTATATTGAAGAGAACCAAAGGAGTCCATGGTTTTTATGGGGCTTCAAGCGTGGAAAGACTACCAATGGAACAGGCTATCACAAATACAGTCAAACAATACAAGTCAATCTCTATCCATTGAGGTTCAATATGTATGTGTGTACTTTAATCATGTCATGTTCTGTACGCTACATTGATAATAATGTCTGCTTGTATCTGTTAGATACCTAGGATTAAGTGATACAAATTTTGGAAATAATGATGCAAATAGAAGGGTGTAGTTTAAAGAATAAAGTGCAAGTGATGGGTCTTGTAACATATGGCTTAGTTTGTCATTTATGCCAAACCCAAAATCATAACAAGCAATTAACTAATTCACAACTTGCAATGCAACCAAAGGCATGATGATGCAAATAGACCATCCTGAATCACACAAGTTGTGCAGTAGACCTAACACAATCAAAGATTTCAAGCCAACATCAAATGGTTGCAGCCAAACCTTGATGCTATACACCACATGTTGAATTCACTGGCTGCACGACATGCCCAATATGACCACAGGCCTGTCAAAAAAAAAAACAATGAGTTCCAAAGACTCCTCCAAGGGGCATCAACAAGTCATACGTGTGAAAGTAGGCTTGTTGAAGACAAAGAAAAAAAGCAGCAACAGTAATTACAAAGCTACAACAGAAAATTGAAAAGAATATAACAGTAGCTTATCATCCTTCTTCTGCAACTCAATCATCTGCTGCAAACTTTGTACCAAGTGGTTCACAAGTTCAAGGCTCTAGTGTTGAAATGCTTATTTAATCAGCCTCAGAAGTCTATCCTCCCAATTCATAAGACTCCTCCAAGGGCAAATTCCAGTCATAGCGATGCAAATATATCCCCACCCAAGGTTACTCAGTTTCCAACTAGCAATGCAGAGACTACATTTACTTGTTACACTGTAATTTCAACCAAAAGAGTTATGGTTAGCCCTGCAAAACAGATGGCTTATATAGAGAGCAGTCATTGCATTTCCCCTGCTAACACCTACAAAAACACCGATCCTGCAACATTGCCAACAATTTGCATCAGTTAACACTGCTACATCATAATCAATGGAAAATCGTGATACACCAAAACACACAGTCAAAAACTCAGGTTGCAAAGGCCTGAACCGGTAAACGTTTCACATGAGAAGGATCAAACAAGACCATCAGCAGTTGATAGACCACTTCAATGCATTGGTTCAATTTTGCTAGCAAAGTTAATGCAAGGTGCAACCTGAACCAAGGCAACCCCTGCTGTACCTGCATTAACCATCAGTTGCAGCCAACAACCATGTCCTACAACTCTAACAGGATCAACATACATAACACGTGCAGACCCTGCAGAGATTGCCCCACCAAGTCACAACCGAAAATCACCCTGCAAAAGAAAGATTGGGGTTAACAAGCTGAAGAACTAAAACTGAAATTCATCAGACACCATGTGAACTGCAGACCTGCACCTGACCGCATAACCATCATCATGAGCCCCTTCGATACAGCAGCCATTGAATATCAAGCAGGTCTCAAAAGGCCTAATGCAAGACAGTAAACCATTTGCAGGAAATGTTCAATAAACCACAAAGGACCATGCATGTTAATTCATTCAGGGGCACACAAAATTGGACGCAAATCAAATTGAATGCAACAACTAGCTAATTGAACCATTCAAAAAGAAAGCAAACCTAAGATGAGTGTCCTACAAGCTGAACTAATGGTCATGGAGTTGGTCCAAGATGAGCCATCTATTGCATCAACATGTGTCCTGCAGAGTCCAAGTAATGCAATAATTATTCAAGACAAACATTCAGTTCATGATCAAAAGGCAAAAAGAAAAAGACTTCCAATCCAAACATAATCCTGCAATAGCCCACGCCTCCAAAGCTAGGCCTACAACAAATGATCAAGAGCAATAACCAAGGAGTTAAAACAGTTCAGCAAGGCCAACCAATTTGTTGCAAAAATAACTTGTCCAAGTCAGAATGTGACTTCATGCTGCAACCTCTTGATCTCCTACTGGAAGTCCAAAGAATGGCCATTGGAAAGTCTGCTGCAATCCTGGTTCATAACTTTTAAACCTGACCACAAACATCATAAAAAACAATTCAAACAATATCATGCCAAGTCGAAGAGCCAATGCTAGTGCTCTCATTACCCTCACTAAAAAAAAACACAATCCTGATGTAACTCCTTTAGACAGATACAAACGGTCCTAACTCCTGTTAACAAAAGCAAACTCATTAACAAGGAGTTTGTCAAAAATAGCTTTTGTTTGGTGTTTATGGTTGGGATTATTGGAACTATCATATGGAGCAACAATCAGACACTACAACTTCGATGTGGAATACATGATCAAAAAAACAGAGTTGTAATCAAACCAATGCTCCATTTAATTCACTGCAGTAAAAAGGATAAAGTAAAACAGCGAGGCAGTTAAATTCCAGAAAAATCCCAAAACAGAATAAAGACAAAAACAAAGAAGAAGGCACATGCTCAGGTTACCTGTTCCAGATCCAAGTATCAAACGAGATGGACCAAATTCTGAGCATCAAAAAAGAGATTTTGCAGGATGCTCCTTTTGAACTCCACGATACCCATTGAAACCCTAATCAACAGAGCATAAATAGAAAACGAATCAGTAAGAGAGAAAAAAATTAACGACGAAAAAAGAGGGAGGCGGACAACGATTCCACCAAGAACCCTAAATCCAAAATCAAAGTAAAAACCGATTGAAAGGAGTGAAGGAAAGAGATTCGATTGTTACCTGAGCTGCCAAACCACCGAAGGTGAGCTTTTGTTTGGGATTTTCACTTTTAATCTCTGTTGTAGTTTGCCTTTAAGTGAGATGTGAGCGATGATGGGCGATTTAGAGAGAGATTGTGAGACGTGAGCGAATGAGAGGTTGTGAGAGGTTGTGAGGGGTGAGCGAAGGTTGACGGTGAAGGTTGGGGACGCGGGAGCGTTTGAGATTGAGAGAAGAGAGATTTCTGAGTTTGAGATTGGGAAGGAGGACGATGAGTTTAGGATTCTTTTGCGTCCTCCATTTTCTTTCTTTCATTATTATCATTTGGTCTTTAAATTAAACATTATAAGACAGATCATTTAACTCCATTTAAGTGACCTTTGAGTGTTTCCAGTAAACATTAACGTTGGTGTTTAACAATGATTCCATTTTTTTTATTCCCAACCCACCAGCCTCTTAAAACCCAACAGCCAAGCGGCTGGGATTTATTAGGATAGTCCAACAGGTTCTTTTTTTTATTAGTTTCTTTATTTAAATTCCTTTTTTAATTTATCTTAGTTTATATATTTAAAGTAGCATCAAAATAATAAATAACCATGAATGGTCTGGTGGAGAAGGGTAGTATCATAGTCTTGAGTGGGGTGGGTTCAATACTCATGTGTAGCATTTTTTTTTAGTATTTTATTTTTCTTTTAGCATTTTATTTTCTTTTAGTATTTTATTTCTTTTAACATTTTTTGTTATGTTTATGCTTTATTATTTTCATAGTTTCATTATCATAACATAGATTTGTTGTCTTTTAATTTCATCATTCATTCAAAACCATTTTAAAACTATAAAAATCATATTTTTCTCGATTCAATATCGAGCCCATTTTCACACATTTGTAAGTCGATTGCTTTTTAAGCATCGCCATCAACCTCACATAGCTTACTCTTGGGCTTTCTTACAATGAGCCGGTTCTCTTGCACTTACACTCATATTTCGCATCATTTGTTGTTTGGGCCTGATCTAATTATTTCATGATTTTGAATCCCCATTTGACAAAATGTACCCCATTTCCCCAATGTGTATATAATGTTGTATTGTTTTATTTCTCTATTTGTTTTAGACACTAACCAAAGAGTAAAATCCACCATTTCTGAAAAAATACAAAAATATGACTCGATCCAACGTCGAGTATTTTCTCAATAAACAAATCAATTCATTTCGCCCTCCTATTCTATTTCTTTTCTTTCAGACTTTCATCAAATGCTTGATTCAACATCAAGCCATTTTCTCTAATAAAAACTCAAAAAATATTAATTCATAGTCAAGACTTTTTCAATAAAGATGGAAGTGGAACGTGGTGTATACCACGCACTCTTGAGACTAGGATTCGAGATGTATATCTCGCCAATCCTAGCTCTCGCCATCATCCAATTTATCCACTTTGCTCTCTCAAACACTCATTCAAATCTTTCTCAAACGTCCATCAATACTTGATCTAGGTCAAGCCATTTTCTCTAATAAAAACTCAAAAAATATTAATTCATAGTCAAGACTTTTTCAATAAAGATGGAAATGGAACATGGTGTATACCATGCACTCCTGAGACTAGGATTCGAGATGTATATCTCGCCAATCTTAGCTCTCACCATCGTCTAAAATTGTCAATGCGGTTTCTTCAAACCCTTTCTCAATCAAACCTAAAAATACTTAATCTCTATTAAACACTTTTGCAAATAAAGATGGAAATGGAACATGGTGTATACCATGCACTCCTGAGGCTAGGATTCGAGATGTATATCTCGCCAATCCTAGTTCTCGCCATCTCTCAAAGCACATCCAACCAATCAAACTCTTTTTCTCTCCGCCGTGCGACCAATCAAAAACCTTTTAAAATGAAAGATGTATTGTCATAAGAGATACAAAACATTGTTTCAGTCACGATTGTTGAGTAGAGATGGATGACGCTTTTCCGAATGTAGATTTGTAAATCTTAACACCTAAGTACATATTGCATGACAACTCTAGGGCAGAGCTTCCCCATCTTTAGACCTTTCCGAGCGTCTCCGATCTTGTGGCATGTAGTTCGTTCTATTGCAAAGAGGTAACTGCCTAAGACTCGATTCAGCGAGCTGCGACACCTACTGCTAGGACGTGAACACATCGCCCACTCTCCTTTGACACAACTGGTGTCCTCCTTTGTAAGTCCATGTTCAGATGGCAAGCCCTATGTAGCCGAACTACGGCAACTCTGATTCTCATGTTCAGATGAGATACGTAGGCACAAGATGCGATGTCTTGCCGAGTTTGACTGACAACTAACAACTAATCCTTGTTTGCTTTCGCCCTCATTGCGATCCTTTCTCTCGCCCTTGTTGCGATCGAGACTTTCCTTTTCTCTTGCCCTGGTTGCAATCGAGACCCTTATTCCCGTAGTTAGCTGAACTACGTTTTGCTCTGATTCTCATTCCAGATGAGATACGTAGGCATAAGACGCGATGTCTTAGCGAGCACAATTACCCTTAACCCCTAGGTAACCGAGCTACGAAGACTCTGATTCTCATATTCAGATGAGATACGTATGCAGTGGATGCGACATCCATGCGAGTCATTTTCTTTGATCCTTTCTTTTAGTAAATAGTACATTAGATAAACACACACCCTTTAGACAAGAACAACAAGAGTGGATCCCGTAGAGTACTACGGATGCGTAGGGGTGCTAATACCTTCCCTTCGCATAATCGACTCCCGAACCCAAGATTTGGTTGCGAGACCTTGTCTTTTCCTTTCCTTTCTCCAGGTTTACTTCGAGCGTTTCCTTTCCCTCCTTTGGGATAAATAACGCACGGTGGCGACTCTTCTGTCATTTCTTTCTCGCCGGTTGTTTTTTCGCATACAGTATTTTTCAGGTTGCGATAGCTGGCGACTCTACTGGGGACCCGGTTTTCCCTAAGCGAGTCCCTCCTAGCTTTTGTAGGTTTCTTGTTTGTTGGGTGTTTATTCTTTTGTACAGTTATTTATTTCCAAGCATTTATCTGTTTTATCTTATTGCATTGTGTACATATCATTGTTGTGTCTGTTGGCTTTGTTGGGTTGTTTGTTTGTTGGGATGGGATGTTCTATGAGTGATAAGCCCACTACCCAGGCTTCAGCGTACACACAGGTTTTACAGTGGATAGTCGTGAGGCTTGCGTGGCATGTTGCTATGTTAAGTCGTTCATGAGACCCACATTCCAGACGAGGTTTCTGTTGGATATATTTTGTCCTATGGGTGTTCCATAACGACAGATATTCCTTTAGAAATCGTCGACTCTGGTGACCATTTCCCGAGAACTCAGTCGAGGCCTCTCCTCCGAGACGTGATTATGTTAGCTCTGGTGGGCGCATTCTCGCTGCTCAATCCGAGGACCCCGAGACTGGGAACTTGCTTTAGGATGTCCTGTTGAGGGGAGTCAGTGGAGGTCTTTTATCCCGTAATAATGCCAAACCTTCAGTGGTAAACGTATTATTCTCGACTGAAGGGCTAAAGCTGACAAACTTCTGTTCTTAGAACCTACCAGTGAGGGGCGGGCTAAATTCAGGAAACCTTAACCTCCAACCAACCCGGTTTTCTGGAGCAGAGTTTTGATCTCATATTATATTCTTCAGTGGGTTTTCTCTTCAGACAGTGCAACCCGACAGTTGCTCAAGCGGATACAGCAGTCCTGATTTCCATGTCACTGTATCGCATCACATCATTCTGCATTCATATCATTTAACACATGTTTATCCATTTCTAGGGGGTTTACATCATCTTCTTGATTCTGGTCGGGGTTCTTTTGTTTTTCTACGATGGATATTGGCAGAAAGAGACACGTCGCTTACAAGTTTCCAGTGGTTTGTTTGGAGCCTATTCAACAACTGATGAAGTTAATGGATCACGATTCTCTAGAAGGATTCCGAAAGGATTACGGTTTGATTCTAAGTTTCGCCACGGTTCTTTCCAAGGATCAACATGATGCTCTATTCACACTGCTGCAGTTCTATGACCCTCCATTGAGGTGTTTCACATTCCCAGATTATATTTTGGTCCCTACTTTGGAGGAGATTTCCAGTTTTCTCAGAGTTCCTATCAAGTCACAGTTGTTGTTCTACAGTTCTGAGTTTCTGCCCGATCTCAGCATGGTTGCATCGGCCATATATTTGGGGAAATCAGTCTTGAAGGCTAATATGTGTCAGAAGGGAGGAGTCAGTGGTTTTCATTTGAGTTTCTTACTGGGAGAAGCAAAGAATAAACTTGAAGATGGTGACCAGAGGGGTTTCAATGCTGTGTTGGCTCTTTGTGTGTATGGGATTGTCCTGTTCCCTAATGTTGCCAAATTTATGGACATGGACGCAATACGCCTCTTCGTGTTGGGAAATCCAGTGCCGACCTTGTTGGGAGATTTCTTTCATTCGGTGCACCACAGGAATGAGAATAGAAAAGGAGGATTGTTGATTTGTTGTGCGCCTTTGTTTTATAAGTGGTTCAGTTCTCACCTACCCAAATCAGCAGCGTTCGTTGATGTCGAGGACTCGTTGAGTTGGTCGAAGAGATTGATGGGGTTGAGAGCTGAAGATATTTCTTGGTGGTCTGACCGGAGCTTGCTTCGGGCAGATATTATTCACAGTTGTGGGAACTTCCCAAATGTACCATTGGTAGGAAGAAGAGAAGGAATCAACTATAATCCTTCTCTAGCAGTTAGACAGTTTGGATATGCTTTAAGAACTCCGCCTTTGGAAAAGGATGTGGAAGAATCTCTGTTTTTCCATTCTTCGCCTGATTTGACTGTATCCCGTAAGGCAGCTGAGGCCTGGCTCAAGGTGATCAAGAGAGGAAGAACTGTGCTTGGAAAAGGAGATTGTAGAACTTACCCTCAGTATGGAGAGTGGCTTCAAGGAAGAGTCGAAGAGTTGGGTCTGCCGTTTCCTATAGAAGAACCTTTGTATCCACCTACTCCTGCGCAATTAACAATGGTGAGCCGAGAGGAGTATGACAAATTGAAGAAAGCCATGGAGGAGCTTCAAACTGAAAACTCGGAGTTAAGTGTGAAGTTGCAAGACTATATGCATCAATTCCATGAGGCAGAATATCAGAAGGGGGAAGCCGTCAGATTGCAAGGGGAAGCAGAAGGGAAATTAGCTGTGGAGGTGGACTTCTTCAGGAAGACAGACAAGGCCTTGGGATCATCCAGTTCTGAGTTGAAGCGAGTCAAGCAACAATTAATGGATGCTCATGGTAAATTGGCAGGGTGGCAAGAGCAATGGGATGCATTTTCAACTTCTCGGAAGGAAAAGGAGGAGGAGATGGTGACCGAACTGACTGGTCAGATGGAGAAATTGAAGACTTTGCTGAAGGAGAAGAACAATGAGCTTCTGTGCGCCCGTTCTACCAATGGTTACATCGCCGATCAACTCAATGAGGCTCGAGGACAGATTGAAGAACTTAAGGTGTTGGCAGGTTTGAAGAAATCCAGACTTGAAGAGGTATTCGGAGAAGATGATGGGAATTATTACAGAGAGCACATCAACGAGTTGGATGGAGTTATTCACCAAAGGAATCTGCTTATTCGGCGTTTTATAGAATTCCCAGATCATCCTGACACGATAGCATTGCTGGCTGAAGTGAGGAGCAGTCCTTATGGTTTGTACACAGGAGGCTGAGTCCTGATTTTTTTGTTCCTCCTTTTACTTATTGCTTTATTGCTGTGTAGTGATGATCCACAGGCTTGTTGTGGAAATCCTCTTTTGATGTACTATTGGCTAAGGCCATTCTCTTTGAATTTATCTATATGAAGACCTGCTCTCTATTGCATCTTGATCTCCGAAGTTTATCTACGGCTCGATCTTCTCGTGAGACCGGAATCAAGGGGGTAGAATACCTTTTTGGAAGTGATAAACATGTCATTGCATTAACATATTCATTTGCATATTCTTGCATAACAGGTGTCGCCGCGGTGTTCTCATATTATTTGGTGTTCCACTAGCAGGATAGCTGATTCAGGAATTCACCGGTACGGTACCCGCAGAAACCAGCAGAAAGCAATGGAAAGTCTACAAGCAGAACTTGCTGAGATGAGGGTCCGCATGAACCAATTCATGGATGTGGTTCAGGGAGTAGCTCAGGGACAGCAGGAGATTAGACAAATGATACAAAGGAATCCCGCAACTACTCAACCAGAGGTCGTGACTGATCCTCCAATTGCAGAGGTTAATGGACGGGGGCCTGTCCCGATCCCACATAACAACCACGATCAACAACCCATTCACGATGATCAAGATGATCAGTTCTTGCTGCCAGAAGACTTTGGTTTGGGCCATGGCATGGATCCCATGTTCAGGAGATTAGAGGAGAGGCTGAAGGCGGTAGAAGGACAAAACCCCCTGGGGGTAGATGTTTCTGACTTGGGATTGGTCCCAGGCGTGAGAGTCCTACCGAAGTTCAAAGTCCCAATCTTTGACAAGTACAACGGTAGCTCTTGCCCGAAGACCCATGTGCAAGCCTACTTCTGAAAGATGGTTGCATACTCTGATGACGAGAAGCTACTTATGTACTTCTTCCAGGACAGCCTAGCTGGGGCATCCCTGGAATGGTACATGAGGTTGGATAGAGCCCACATCCGTTGCTGGAGGGATTTGGCGGAAGCTTTTGTGAAGCAATACCAGTATAATGCAGACATGGCCCCAGACAGAACTCAACTCCAGAACCTGTCTCTTAAAAGCAATGAGTGCTTCAGGGAATACGCTCAACGCTGGAGGGAGACAGCTTCCCGTGTTCAACCTCCCATGTTGGAAAAGGAAATGGCCAACATGTTCATGAATACGTTGCCTGGACCTTACCTGGAGCGTCCGGTGGGGTGCAATGCCTCCAACTTTGCTGATGTGGTCTCTACCGGAGAGAGGGTAGAGAATTACCTGAAGACCTACAAGAGCCACAATGGAGGTGGATCTTCATCAGGAGTAAAGAAGCCATTTATGGGAGGACAGAAGCAGAGGGAAGGGGGTGTGAATTCCGTGTCTTCATATCAAAACAGGAGGAATAATTTTCAAAACTATCATCAACAACTGTATGTTGCGGCTGTGACCATTCCAGCTGCAGCACCACTACAACAACAACAACCACAACGTCAACCAGCTCAGTATCAACAACAACAACAACCAGGTAACAGACCCGCCTATCAACAGAGGCAGAGGATGATGGACCGGCGTTTCGACACTCTTCCAATGTCGTGCGCTCAACTGCTTGCTAGTCTTCAACAGCTACAACTTGTGCAGTTACGCACTCTGGCTCCTCCTGTTGGTAGACTTCCGGTGGGTTACGATGCCAATGCTAGGTGTAGTTTCCACTCTGGGGCACCTGGCCACAATATTGAGAACTGCAAAGCTTTTAAGCACGTAGTTCAGGACCTCATAGATTCAAAGGCTATCAACCTTGCACCGGCTCCTAATGTCGTCAACAATCCCATGCCATAGCATGGTGGTGCAAACGTGAATATGCTGGAAGAAGAAGCCAAGTCCGTTAAGGATGTGTTGAAGTTGAAAACTCCGTTGTTGGAAATTAAGGAATGCTTGCTGAAGGCCGATGTTTTCCCCGGTTGTGGGAAAGGTTGTTTGGATTGCGCTACACAGGGTAAGGATTGCTTGAAGCTGCAGCAGGGTATCCAGGTCTTGCTTGACAATGGTACCCTCCAAGTTGAAGACTTGTCTGTCAAAGAGTTTGCTGAAGGGGTAGTTGAAGAGGTGTTTGAAGATGTTGTTGAAGAATTCACAGATGTTGTTCCTGCTGATTGTGTATTTCCCATTGATGTATTTAATTTTTCAAATGTTGTTGCTGATATACCAAACAATGTGTCTGATTTTGATGTAACTGAATTTGATTCCGGTGTTCCGGATGTTTTTGTTTCAATGAATGAGATTCCTGAGTATGACTATGATGTCGCTACTATCACCATCTTTTACCCGACTAATCAGATCAGTGTGTCAGAAGCGCAACCAGTGCCACCGGCCGCTATGACAATCACAACCCCTGGTCCTTTACCTTTCACAAGCGATAGGGCCATTCCTTGGCATTATGGGGGGAGTGTATACACACACGATCATGGGGTGGAACAACCTTTGAAGGTAGAAGAGGGTCAAAAGTCTGAACTTGAAGTTGAAGGTCCCGCAGTGGACAATGTTGGTGGGATCGGGCGATTCACCAGGAGTGGTAGACTGTTCTCACCACCGGTTACCCAAGCTGATAATGCTGATGCTGCGGCGAAAGCCAAAGGCAAGCAAGTCGTGAATGAGGGTACCTCTGCACCACAGACTGGTTCTGAGCCTACTTTTGCGAAGGATATGGATGAGCTTCTGAGAATCATAAAGAAAAGCGACTACAAAGTAGTCGATCAGTTGATTCAGACGCCGTCTAAGATATCCATTCTCTCACTCCTATTGTGTTCAGAGGCACACAAGGAGGCACTTCTGAAGGTCCTTAATGCTGCATATGTGCCTCAGGAGATCTCAGTAAACCAACTAGAAGGGATCATTGCAAATGTTCATGCAAGCAACGGGTTGGGTTTTACTGATTCTGACTTAACACTAGCTGGACGCAACCATAACAAAGCTTTGCATATCTCAATGGAATGCAAAGACACCGTGTTATCTCATGTGCTGGTGGATACAGGTTCCTCTCTCAATGTGCTACCCAAGAGAGCCCTGTCAAGGTTAGAAGTAGAAGGTTTGATCTTGAAACCTTCCGATCTCATGGTGAGAGCCTTCGATGGTTCTAAGAGGTCGGTGTTTGGAGAGGTAGAATTGCCAATTCAGATTGGATCACAAACCTTCAACACCGTATTCTATGTGATGGATATCAGTCCCTCATACAGTTGCCTTCTGGGTCGTCCTTGGATCCACAATGCTGGGGCAGTCTCCTCAACACTGCATCAGAAGATCAAGTTCCCAGTCAATGGAAGAATTGTCACCGTCTGTGGTGAGGAGGACATACTGGTAAGTAACCTGTCTACCTTCAAGTACGTAGAGGTAGAAGGTGAAATTCATGAGACTCTCAGTCAGGCCTTTGAGTCAGTTCAGATCAAGGATGCAGCTCCGGTGGAAGGGGCTAAAGCAGGAGCCTCTATCTCATCTTTCAAGCAGGCGCAAACCTTGGTGGATTCAGGTGTTGCTCCTGGTTGGGGGCGTCTTTTGGAGTTACCAATGAAAGACGACAAGTTCGGGATTGGGTATCAACCAACGCTGACTTCTACAACTTCAGCATTTCAGACTCGTCAGGGGCCGATTACTTTCTCCAGTGCTGGCGTCATCCAATATGGCCAGATCTCTGCGATCAACGATGAAAATGGAGATAGTGATTGCGACATCGACAACTGGGTGCGTCCGAGGATCCCTGGTGAAGTCATCAACAATTGGTCTTCTGAGGAAATTGTCCAAGTCACTCTTCTAGAGGAGTAATTTTTCTTTGTTTTATTCATGCATGTCCAAGTCTTGCGTTCCGCCCAGGGCGTAATGACTCATTGTAGGGCTCATCTATGTGAATACCTGCATTGTTTATCATAAATGAAGGACGTCTTTTGCATTCAAAATCTTGTTCACTGTTTTTCTATTTTTACAGATTTCAAAATTTCAAAAGAATAAAAATATTTGGCAACGTTTTGTTTAGTTTTCACTCACTGTTCACACTCATAAGCACATACCATCACTCATGCAGATGCACATCACCGGATCCTATTGATAACGATTCTGCTATGGCTCGCTTCGACTTCGAAAATCCAATCTTCCAAGCCGAAGAAGAGGGTGATGAAGACTGTGAACTCCCTGAAGAACTTGCCAAGCTGTTAAAACGGGAGGAAAGGGTCATTCAACCGCATCAAGAGTCTACTGAAGTGATTAATCTTGGCACCGAGGACGTCAAGAAAGAAATCAAGATAGGGGCTGCTTTGGAAGACGATGTAAAGAAGGGGTTGATTGAACTGTTGCAAGAGTATGTTGGCGTCTTCGCTTGGTCTTATCAGGATATGCCAGGGCTTGACACAGACATCGTGGTACACCGCTTGCCTCTCAAAGAAGGTTGTCCTCCGGTCAAGCAGAAGCTCAGAAGAACAAGACCAGAGATGGCTGTAAAGATAAAGGAAGAAGTGCAGAAACAGTTGGATGCAGGGTTCCTAGCGGTTACCAATTATCCGCCATGGGTCGCCAACATCGTTCCAGTACCTAAGAAGGATGGAAAGGTACGAATGTGTGTCGACTACCGGGATCTGAACAGAGCCAGTCCTAAAGATGATTTCCCATTACCTCACATCGACGTTTTGGTGGATAACACAGCTCAGTTCTCGGTATTCTCCTTCATGGATGGCTTTTCTGGCTATAACCAAATCAAGATGGCACCAGAAGACATGGAGAAGACAACTTTCATAACCCCATGGGGCACCTTCTGCTACAAGGTGATGCCGTTTGGTCTGAAAAACGCTGGGGCAACATATCAACGAGCTATGGTGACTCTATTCCATGATATGATTCATCATGAAATCGAGGTTTATGTGGACGATATGATTGCCAAATCTCAGACAGAAGAAGAACATCTGGTGAATCTGCAGAAGCTGTTTGAGCGTTTAAGGAAATTCAAGCTGAGGCTTAATCCGAACAAGTGCACTTTCGGGGTGAGATCTGGAAAATTGTTGGGTTTTATTGTTAGCGGAAAAGGGATTGAGGTGGATCCTGACAAAGTGAAAGCAATACAGGAAATGCCTGAGCCAAGAACAGAGAAGCAAGTCCGTGGTTTCTTAGGGAGGTTGAACTACATTGCAAGGTTCATCTCTCACCTAACAGCCACGTGTGAGCCAATTTTCAAATTGTTGAGGAAAGATCAGGCTATCAGGTGGAACGACGATTGTCAAAGGGCTTTTGAAAAGATAAAAGAGTATTTGCAGAATCCCCCTATCCTCATGCCTCCAGTCCCAGGGAGACCGCTGATTATGTACTTGACAGTACTCGACAATTCCATGGGTTGTGTTCTCGGTCAACACGACGAGACAGGTAGAAAAGAGCATGCCATTTACTACTTGAGTAAAAAATTCACAGACTGCGAGTCGAGATACTCAATGCTTGAAAAGACATGTTGTGCACTTGCATGGGCTGCTGAGCGATTGAGACAATACATGCTGACTCACACAACCTTACTGATCTCCAAGATGGATCCAGTCAAGTATATATTCGAGAAGCCAGCTCTCACCGGAAGGGTTGCTCGTTGGCAAATGGTATTGACAGAGTATGACATCCAGTATACATCCCAGAAAGCCATCAAAGGGAGTATTCTGTCAGACTATCTTGCTCAACAACCGATTGAAGACTATGAGCCGATGAAGTTTGATTTTCCAGATGAAGACATCATGTTCCTCAAGATGAAAGACTGTGAAGAGCCAGTTGTTGGGGAGGGACCTGATCCAGATGAAAAGTGGATTTTAACGTTTGATGGGGCCGTCAACGCCAAAGGAAGTGGAATTGACGCTGTTATTACTACTCCGAAAGGTGCCCACATGCCTTTCACCGCTCGCCTGACTTTCGAGTGCACCAATAATGAAGCTGAGTACGAGGCTTGTATCTTGGGTATTGAGCAAGCCATTGATTTGAGAATCAAGACTCTGGACATCTTCGGAGATTCAGCTCTAGTGATCAATCAAGTAAATGGTGATTGGAACACTCTCCAGCCTACTCTGGTCCCTTACAGAGATTACACGAGAAGGCTGTTGACTTTCTTCACAACAGTAAAATTATATCATATACCTCGTGATGAGAACCAGATGACAGATGCTCTTGCTACTCTATCCTCCATGATCAAGGTGGTTCGGTGGAAGCATGCTCCTAGGATCGATGTTATGCGCCTTGATAGGGCCGCGTATGTGTTTGCTGCTGAATTGGTAGTTGATGACAAGCCCTGGTATCACGACATCAAGTGCTTTATGAAGAATCAAGAGTACCCTGCAGGGGCATCCAACAATGACAGAAAGACTTTGAGAAGATTGGCAGGCAGTTTCTTCTTGAACAAAGACGATGTGCTGTATAAGAGGAACTTCGACATGGTTTTGCTCAGATGCGTGGATAGACACGAGGCGGACATGTTAATGCAGGAAGTTCATGAAGATTCCTTCGGTACTCATGCCGGCGGACATACAATGGCTAAGAAATTGTTGAGGGCGGGTTATTACTGGATGACCATGGAATCTGATTGTTTCAAATATGCTCGGAAGTGTCATAAATGCCAGATTTATGCTGATAAGGTGCATGTACCGCCGAATCCTCTGAATGTGATGTCTTCGCCGTGGCCGTTTGCTATGTGGGGCATTGACATGATTGGAAAGATTGAGCCAACTGCTTCCAATGGGCATCGCTTCATCCTTGTTGCCATCGACTATTTCACCAAGTGGGTCGAAGCAGCATCGTTCGCGAATGTCACCAGACATGTGGTTGCCCGTTTCATTAAGAAGGAAATCATTTGTCGCTATGGGATTCCCGAAAGAATCATTACTGATAATGGTTCCAATCTCAATAACAAAATGATGAAGGAGTTGTGACAGAACTTCAACATTCAGCATCACAATTCTTCCCCCTATCGTCCTAAGATGAACGGTGCTGTTGAGGCAGCAAATAAGAACATAAAGAAGATTGTGCAGAAGATGGTCGTTATGTACAGAGATTGGCATGAGATGCTACCCTTCGCCTTACATGGGTACCGCACTTCAGTACGTACATCGACCGGGGCAACCCCTTACCCCCTGGTGTATGGTATGGAAGCAGTCCTACCTGTTGAAGTGGAGATTCCTTCTCTAAGAGTCCTGTTGGATGTCAAGCTAGATGAAGCTGAATGGATTCGGACAAGGTTCAATGAGTTGAGTCTTATCGAAGAGAAGCGAATGGCAGCCATTTGTCATGGGCAGTTGTATCAGAGTCGGATGAAGAGAGTCTTTGATCAGAAAGTGCATCCTCGATGTTTCCAAGTCGGAGATTTGGTGTTGAAAAGGATCCTTCCTCCTCAGACGGATCACAGGGGCAAGTGGACTCCTAACTATGAGGGACCTTATATTGTCACCAAGGTTTTTGATGGAGGGGCCTTAATGCTCGCAACGATGGATGGCGAAGATTTCACTTCTCCTGTGAACTCAGACGCAGTTAAAAAATACTTCGCATAAAATAGACCCGCTAGACAATAAAAGAATAGTCCAGGCAAAAATGGGCATCCCGACGAACCAAGAAAATGAGAAAGGTTCGGGCAAAAATTAGGGACTAAAAATGAAAAGATTGTACACCCGGTAAGTTGAAAACCTGAAAGGGCAACTTAGGCAAAAATGGGTATCCCGGTGGATTGAAAACCCGAAAGGGCGATCTAGGCAAAAGTTAGGGATTAAGCGAATGACTGCGTTCTGAGTTAGTTCTGAATCTCATCTCATGTCGGTGACTGGAAACTTTCAAAAGGCAAGAAACAGTCCAATCACCCTTTCTCAGAAGGCTGATCATCTGGAGGATCGTGAAGACGAGCGGGTCATAGCAGAATTGGAACCCGATAGAAATCCATTTCACATTGCCATTTAATTATTTTCTGTTTTTTTTTATCTTTTTTGCGATTACCTCTTCCTAAGGATTGCTTCCTGATGTAAATGCCTATTCAGAGGCCATTCAATCAATAAAATCATGTTATTCAGTACATCTCTGTGTTCATTTTCGTTTTACTGTTTTTGTTTGCAAAACTGACGTCCGAATTTTTGATAAACATTGCATCATGACACATAAGGGCTTTACAGGTATATGCTTAATAAACATTTAAAGTTGATGTGAATTTTAAGTGCATTGGATCATCTATTCAGAACAAATACCCTCGGGGCATTTCCTAAGCATGTGTGTCAGACTATACACTCCCCAGCGGAGTTGACAGTACCAGACTGTATCTTCCCAGCAGAAGCAGCTGCTCCTCAGAGTTCGATGCCAGATCGAGGATTTCAATCCCAGATCGATGATCTCTTTCCTGGAAGCATAACCTCGGTACCGTATCGGTGTTTGCTCCCCCCATGCTGAGTCATCTCTCGTAGATTATGGTTGCCAGAACCACTATCGCTTCCCCCAACAACAGGTTTGCAGCGCCGTTCTCTCCCCAGTCAGAGTCTCGGTATCTCGTCATTGCTAGAACACCGCGTGGCCGGTCATTTCCCCACATAGGTCATTATGCTGTGCATCTCCAACAGTAGTGCCGGGCTCCAGAAGATTATGATCATTTCCCCAACATGATTCCTTGCTTCAGCTTGGCATTTTCCCCAGCATTTCGCATCCCTGCATGTAGAATCATATTGCATTGCATCCTCCCAAATCGCGTAGCATTTCCATTTTCATGGAACATTACGCCATCGCAAAATTCAAACATACGCATGTAAGCATAAAACATTCTCGGTATCCCAAGTGATAAGCCAGAAGTTTGTTTCCAGGGCTCAGACTGAAGGTTGTTCATGACTTATTATCCCCAACATGGGTCGTTGGCCCACGTGCCGCCTCAATTATTATTGTTCCCTATTTCTGCCGATGCTGACAGGCATGAAGTTTCCGGTATCCAGACCGAAGTGGCATTCAGGCCAGTTTCCGGTATTCAGACCGAAGTGGCATTCAGGCCAGTTTCCAATTTTCAAATCGAAGAAGTTTCCGACATTCAGGTCGATGCAACTTGTGGCATTCAGGCCAGTTTCCGGTATCCAGACCGAAGTGGCATTCAGGCCAGTTTCCGATTTTCAGATCGAAGAAGTTTCCAACGATCAAGTCGAAGTACTTGTGGCATTCAGGCCAGTTTTCCGATTTCCAGATCGAAGTGGTGTTCAGACCAGATTTCCGGTGATCAGACTAACATTGATACTCTCATATTCCGATGCTTAGTGTTCAGACTAATGTGCGGCGT
Source organism: Lathyrus oleraceus (assembly GCF_024323335.1). Classification (NCBI taxonomy): domain Eukaryota; kingdom Viridiplantae; phylum Streptophyta; class Magnoliopsida; order Fabales; family Fabaceae; genus Lathyrus; species Lathyrus oleraceus. The sequence goes on from NC_066585.1 coordinate 66,942,282, forward strand.
TCAGGCCATGGGTATTCCTGTGTTACCATTTATTTTGGTATCCAGGTCAACTTTCTGTTTCGGTACTCAGGCCGATTTTCACCGTACCAGACGGATTCTTCTTTTGAGATTGCTTCTTTGCCAATTCTGACAGGCATTGTTAATTATTTCATAGGGATTCAGGATCAAAATCCGGGTCTTCTTAGTATTTAACCATCTCCCACTGTGATCATATGAAGAACGCTCTGCTTCATATTCTCTAGTTGAAGACGCTTAAATAGGGGCAGCTGTCACACCCCGATTTTGACCCTGATATTCATATCATTATTTCATTCATTATTTGCTCCTCATGATTTTGTTCCTCTACTATGGTACTTTTTTTTTCTCATGAGCATCAAGTGGTCTCCTTTTCTGTTATGGGCGCACCTTGTTGTGTTGTGCGCATTCAAGAAAGGTTCTACTCATCCACAAGTAGCCATTCCTGAATCTGTTGAACACTTCCATGAGGATCTGGGTTCTGTTTCAAATAAATCAAGCTTTGGGGCTATTGTCTATGCACTTGATGAATTCCCAGATGCAAAACCAGAAACTTTGAAGAAAACACAGTTGATATTGTAGCAATTTAAATATCAAATAGATAAAGGAATTCCTATTATAGGAGCTGGTGCTGGGACTGGAATATCCGCCAAGTGTGAAGAGGCTGGAGGAGTTGATTTAATAGTATTGTACAACTCAGGGCGCTTCTGAATGGCTGGAAGAGGTTCATTAGCAGGGTTATTACCATTTGTCGATGCTAATGCTGTTGTGCTTGACATGGCCAATGAAGTTCTGCCAGTGGTAAAGAAGCTACCAGTTCTTGCTGCTGTATGTGCAACTGATCCCTTCCGACGAATGGATCACTTCCTTAAACAGGTGGAGTCTATTGGATTCTCTGGGGTACAAAACTTTCCAACTGTTGGGTTGTTTGATGGTAATTTTAGGCAAAATCTTGAAGAAACTGGCATGGGATACAGCTTGGAAGTTGAGACGATCAAAAAAGCTCATAAATTGGGGCTCTTGACAACTCCATATGCATTCAATCAACGTGAAGCCATTGAAATGGCTAAAGTTGGCGCTGATATTATTGTTGCCCATATGGGTCTAACCACAACAGGCTCCATAGGTGCAAAAAACTGCTGTTTCCCTTGATGAAAGTGTAGTTCTTGTACAGGCTATTGCAGATGCTGCACATAGGATCAATCCTAATACTATTGTGCTATGCCATGGGGGCCCAATTTCTGGTCCAGAAGAGGCAGAATTTATATTGAAGAGAACCAAAGGAGTCCATGGTTTTTATGGGGTTTCAAGCGTGGAAAGACTACCAATGGAACAGGCTATCACAAATACAGTCAAACAATACAAGTCAATCTCTATCCATTGAGGTTCAATATGCATGTGTGTACTTTAATCATGTCATGTTCTGTACGCTACATTGATAATAATGTCTGCTTGTATCTGTTAGATACCTAGGATTAAGTGATACAAATTTTGGAAATAATGATGCAAATAGAAGGGTGTAGTTTAAAGAATAAAGTGCAAGTGATGGGTCTTGTAACATATGGCTTAGTTTGTCATTTATGCCAAACCCAAAATCATAACAAGCAATTAACTAATTCACAACTTGCAATGCAACCAAAGGCATGATGATGCAAATAGACCATCCTGAATCACACAAGTTGTGCAGTAGACCTAACACAATCAAAGATTTCAAGCCAACATCAAATGGTTGCAGCCAAACCTTGATGCTATACACCACATGTTGAATTCACTGGCTGCACGACATGCCCAATATGACCACAGGCCTGTCAAAAAAAAACAATGAGTTCCAAAGACTCCTCCAAGGGGCATCAACAAGTCATACGTGTGAAAGTAGGCTTGTTGAAGACAAAGAAAAAAAGCAGCAACAGTAATTACAAAGCTACAACAGAAAATTGAAAAGAATATAACAGTAGCTTATCATCCTTCTTCTGCAACTCAATCATCTGCTGCAAACTTTGTACCAAGTGGTTCACAAGTTAAAGGCTCTAGTGTTGAAATGCTTATTTAATCAGCCTCAGAAGTCTATCCCTCCCAATTCATAAGACTCCTCAAAGGGCAAATTCCAGTCATAGCGATGCAAATATATCCCCACCCAAGGTTACTCAGTTTCCACCTAGCAATGCAGAGACTACATTTACTTGTTACACTGTAATTTCAACCAAAAGAGTTATGGTTAGCCCTGCAAAACAGATGGCTTATATAGAGAGCAGTCATTGCATTTCCCCTGCTAACACCTACAAAAACACCGATCCTGCAACATTGCCAACAATTTGCATCAGTTAACACTGCTACATCATAATCAATGGAAAATCGTGATACACCAAAACACACAGTCAAAAACTCAGGTTGCAAAGGCCTGAACCGGTAAACGTTTCACATGAGAAGGATCAAACAAGACCATCAGCAGTTGATAGACCACTTCAATGCATTGGTTCAATTTTGCTAGCAAAGTTAATGCAAGGTGCAACCTGAACCAAGGCAACCCCTGCTGTACCTGCATTAACCATCAGTTACAGCCAACAACCATGTCCTACAACTCTAACAGGATCAACATACATAACACGTGCAGACCCTGCAGAGATTGCCCCACCAAGTCACAACCGAAAATCACCCTGCAAAAGAAAGATTGGGGTTAACAAGCTGAAGAACTAAAACTGAAATTCATCAGACACCATGTGAACTGCAGACCTGCACCTGACCGCATAACCATCATCATGAGCCCCTTCGATACAGCAGCCATTGAATATCAAGCAGGTCTCAAAAGGCCTAATGCAAGACAGTAAACCATTTGCAGGAAATGTTCAATAAACCACAAAGGACCATGCATGTTAATTCATTCAGGGGCACACAAAATTGGACGCAAATCAAATTGAATGCAACAACTAGCTAATTGAACCATTCAAAAAGAAAGCAAACCTAAGATGAGGGTCCTACAAGCTGAACTAATGGTCATGGAGTTGGTCCAAGATGAGCCATCTATTGCATCAACATGTGTCCTGCAGAGTCCAAGTAATGCAGCAATTATTCAAGACAAGCATTCAGTTCATGATCAAAAGGCAAAAAGAAAAAGACTTCCAATCCAAACATAATCCTGCAATAGCCCACGCCTCCAAAGCTAGGCCTACAACAAATGATCAAGAGCAATAACTAAGGAGTTAAAACAGTTCAGCAAGGCCAACCAATTTGTTGCAAAAATAACTTGTCCAAGTCAGAATGTGACTTCATGCTGCAACCTCTTGATCTCCTACTGGAAGTCCAAAGAATGGCCATTGGAAAGTCTGCTGCAATCCTGGTTCATAACTTTCAAACCTGACCACAAACATCATAAAAAACAATTCAAACAATATCATGCCAAGTCGAAGAGCCAATGCTAGTGCTCTCATTACCCTCACTAAAAAAAAAAAAGCAATCCTGATGTAACTCCTTTAGACAGATACAAACGGTCCTAACTCCTGTTAACAAAAGCAAACTCATTAACAAGGAGTTTGTCAAAAATAGCTTTTGTTTGGTGTTTATGGTTGGGATTATTGGAACTATCATATGGAGCAACAATCAGACACTACAACTTCGATGTGGAATACATGATCAAAAAAACAGAGTTCTAATCAAACCAATGCTCCATTTAATTCACTGCAGTAAAAAGGATAAAGTAAAACAGCGAGGCAGTTAAATTCCAGAAAAATCCCAAAACAGAATAGAGACAAAAACAAAGAAGAAGGCACATGCTCAGGTTACCTGTTCCAGATCCAAGTATCAAACGAGATGGACCAAATTCTGAGCATCAAAAAAGAGATTTTGCAGGATGCTCCTTTTGAACTCCACGATACCCATTGAAACCCTAATCAACAGAGCATAAATAGAAAACGAATCAGTAAGAGAGAAAAAAATTAACGACGAAAAAAGAGGGAGGCGGACAACGATTCCACCAAGAACCCTAAATCCAAAATCAAAGTAAAAACCGATTGAAAGGAGTGACGGAAAGAGATTCGATTGTTACCTGAGCTGCCAAACCACCGAAGGTGAGCTTTTGTTTGGGATTTTCACTTTTAATCTCTGTTGTAGTTTGCCTTTAAGTGAGATGTGAGCGATGATGGGCGATTTAGAGAGAGATTGTGAGACGTGAGCGAATGAGAGGTTGTGAGGGGTGAGCGAAGGTTGACGGTGAAGGTTGGGGACGCGGGAGCGTTTGAGATTGAGAGAAGAGAGATTTCTGAGTTTGAGATTGGGAAGGAGGACGATGAGTTTAGGATTCGTTTGCGTCCTCCATTTTCTTTCTTTCATTATTATCATTTGGTCTTTAAATTAAACATTATAAGACAGATCATTTAACTCCATTTAAGTGACCTTTGAGTGTTTCCAGTAAACATTAACGTTGGTGTTTAATAATGATTCCATTTTTTTTATTCCCAACCCACCAGCCTCTTAAAACCCAACAGCCAAGCGGCTGGGATTTATTAGGATAGTCCAACAGGTTCTTTTTTTTATTAGTTTCTTTATTTTAATTCCTTTTTTAATTTATCTTAGTTTATATATTTAAAGTAGCATCAAAATAATAAATAACCATGAGTGGTCTGGTGGAGAAGGATAGTATCATAGTCTTGAGTGGGGTGGGTTCAATACTCATGTGTAGCATTTTTTTTTAGTATTTTATTTTCTTTTAGTATTTTATTTCTTTTAACATTTTTTGTTATGTTTATGCTTTATTATTTTCATAGTTTCATTATCATAACATAGATTTGTTGTCTTTTAATTTCATCATTCATTCAAAACCATTTTAAAACTATAAAAATCATATTTTTCTCGATTCAATATCGAGCCCATTTTCACACATTTGTAAGTCGATTGCTTTTTAAGCATCGCCATCAACCTCACATAGCTTACTCTTGGGCTTTCTTACAATGAGCCGGTTCTCTTGCACTTACACTCATATTTCGCATCATTTGTTGTTTGGGCCTGATCTAACTATTTCATGATTTTGAATCCCCATTTGACAAAATGTACCCCATTTCCCCAATGTGTATATAATGTTGTATTGTTTTATTTCTCTATTTGTTTTAGACACTAACCAAAGAGTAAAATCCACCATTTCTGAAAAAATACAAAAATATGACTCGATCCAACGTCGAGTATTTTCTCAATAAACAAATCAATTCATTTCGCCCTCCTATTCTATTCCTTTTCTTTCAGACTTTCATCAAATGCTTGATTCAACGTCAAGCCATTTTCTCTAATAAAAACTCAAAAAAATATTAATTCATAGTCAAGACTTTTTCAATAAAGATGGAAGTGGAACGTGGTGTATACCACGCACTCCTGAGACCAGGATTCGAGATGTATCTCTCGCCAATCCTAGCTCTCGCCATCATCCAATTTATCCACTTTGCTCTCTCAAACACTCATTCAAATCTTTCTCAAACGTCCATCAATACTTGATCTAGGTCAAGCCATTTTCTCTAATAAAAACTCAAAAAATATTAATTCATAGTCAAGACTTTTTCAATAAAGATGGAAATGGAACATGATGTATACCATGCACTCCTGAGACTAGGATTCGAGATGTATATCTCGCCAATCTTAGCTCTCGCCATCGTCTAAAATTGTCAATGCGGTTTCTTCAAACCCTTTCTCAATCAAACCTAAAAATACTTAATCTCTATTAAACACTTTTACAAATAAAGATGGAAATGGAACATGGTGTATACCATGCACTCCTGAGGCTAGGATTCGAGATGTATATCTCGCCAATCCTAGTTCTCGCCATCTCTCAAAGCACATCCAACCAATCAAACTCTTTTTCTCGCCTCCGTGCGACCAATCAAAAACCTTTTAAAATGAAAGATGTATTGTCATAAGAGATACAAAACATTGTTTCAGCCACGATTGTTGAGTAGAGATGGATGACGCTTTTCCGAATGTAGATTTGTAAATCTTAACACCTAAGTACATATTGCATGACAACTCTAGGGCAGAGCTTCCCCATCTTTAGACCTTTCCGAGCGTCTCCGATCTTGTGGCATGTAGTTCATTCTATTGCAAAGAGGTAACTGCCTAAGACTCGATTCAGCGAGCTGCGACACCTACTGCTAGGACGTGAACACATCGCCCACTCTCCTTTGACACAACTGGTGTCCTCCTTTGTAAGTCCATGTTCAGATGGCAAGCCCTATGTAGCCGAACTACGGCAACTCTGATTCTCATGTTCAGATGAGATACGTAGGCACAAGATGCGATGTCTTGCCGAGTTTGACTGACAACTAACAACTAATCCTTGTTTGCTTTTGCCCTCGTTGTGATCCTTTCTCTCGCCCTCGTTGCGATCGAGACTTTCCTTTTCTCTTGCCCTGGTTGCAATCGAGACCCTTATTCCCGTAGTTAGCTGAACTACGTTTTGCTCTGATTCTCATTCCAGATGAGATACGTAGGCATAAGACGTGATGTCTTAGCGAGCACAATTACCCTTAACCCCTAGGTAACCGAGCTACGAAGACTCTGATTCTCATATTCAGATGAGATATGTATGCAGTGGATGCGACATCCGTGCGAGTCATTTTCTTTGACCCTTTCTTTTAGTAAATAGTACATTAGATAAACACACGCCCTTTAGACAAGAACAACAAGAGTGGATCCCGTAGAGTACTACGGATGCGTAGGGGTGCTAATACCTTCCCTTCGCATAATTGACTCCCGAACCCAAGATTTGGTTGCGAGACCTTGTCTTTTCCTTTCCTTTCTCCAGGTTTACTTCGAGCGTTTCCTTTCCCTCCTTTGGGATAAATAACGCACGGTGGCGACTCTTCTGTCATTTCTTTCTCGCCGGTTGTTTTTTCGCATACAGTATTTTTCAGGTTGCGACACTGTGCCCAAGAAAGGGATGTGGGACAGGCAGCTAAGCAAAAAACCAACCCCGCAGTACAAGTACAACTACAAGAGGGGGCCCTACCAGTCATAGTCTTCACTCTCCCCCATAAGAACTCAATTCCTGGGGTTCTTGCTTCCTTAGTAGACATCCCATCTCGTATCTGTATCTGTCATCGAATGTGAGCCCTCATCTCATGCTCCTACTACCTCTTCACTTCAAGTGGGAGTGATGGACGAGTGAAGATCGCCAACTCTTTCTTCCCCTTACCATCCCGGATACCGTGAATTTACTTCAACTTCAATCGGACCGGCTTTTCAAGAAAGATCTGAAAAGATCCTAGATAAGTATAAGATAGTAGCTGGTTGATCTCCAACTTCTTATCGTTTTTATCAAGTGTGACTGGAAGCCCATACTTCTGCTTTTCCTGATCCTTTTAGTGCTAGAACTGGGAACCTGGTTGTAAAGCTCATTCCCGGTCTTGCAACTTGGTCATTTGATCGATTTCCTTGTAAATTCCTAAGCATGAGAGGAAGGAACCGCTTCTCTGAGCCCCCGCGGGGGGCGGGAGACGCTATGCCAGATAGGGCGCCTCAAATCTTCGAAAAATCACACGCAGAGGGAAGGCCTGTAGATGTGCTGTGCCCCTTTTGGGGATAAATTCCTCCCGGTCCGGATAAGCTAACTCTTCCTTTTGAGCCAGGGCCAACCGCTATGAGCTGAAAACCCAGCTCTTTACTTCTCCTTTTTAAGAAAAGGCTCTATGGCTCTTGTGTTAGAATTGCTTTTGTTTTGGGAGCTCTATTAAAATTATCGTAATGTAGTTACAGTCAACACAGTAGCTTTAACGTGAGCAGCGCTTCGCTCCTTATCTTATATAGGCTATACACCGTGCTGAATGAAAAAGTTTCCCCATTCCCATTTAATTTGTAAGGACAACCCTTACCTCCTCTCTTCCAACTAGAATGCTTTTATTTGAGGCGTTCTGATTTTGCTTATGCACACCGGGCTGCTTAGTCGGAATAGGCAAGCGGTGTGCTAGAGTGATGGATATCTAATTTTTTTATGAAGCATCAGCTACCAATATGGGTCGCAGTTGGATCCAACCGGTCCCACTCGTTATTCACCCAGCGATTGGATTGAGATTTCCTTTTTGGAATCTTCTCCATCTGAATTAAGTTGTCAGAACTGCCACCATCGAGAAGAATGCGCACGGTGGTGCCTGCAATCGACCCAGAAAAGCAGATAATACATTTGCCAGAAGTGCCATGATAAGCTTGTAATGACAAATGATGCAAAGTTGGAGAATCATCCGACGGAAGATCCGGTGGAACAGGTTCGGCGACAACAGAGGAGGAAACATCGCCATCCGGTTCATCCACCTGCAGAATCATGTATTGGCGATTCAGACATTTGTGCTTCCACGATAATTTATCGTCGCAAGTAAAGCACAACCCCTTTTCCCGTCGCAGTTGCATTTCTGCTGCCGACAATTTCTTCACTGGTGGCAGAGGCTTAGTTGGAGGAGACGGAAGGAGAGGCGGCAATGCAGATTTAGTTGACGTAAGTGAAGGAGAAGATGAATTGGACAGAGAGGTCCGCATCGATGAGGAAGGCACCATTGGTTTTTCTCGTGCAACCGAACTCTGTAACAGGTAGCGCTCGTCAAATGAACGAGCCAGTGATGCAGCTCGTACCAAGGAAGTAGGAGACTGGGAGATGACATCACGTCGGACCTCAGGTTTAAGACCATCAATAAAGAGGATCAGACCAAGTGCGAGATTGGATCGATGAATTGCGTTTTAAATGAAATGAAATATTGTTTCCTATTTCTTTCGTTTGTGAATCTTTCTCCCATGCATAATTTGTTGGTCAACAACCAAGCACATCTCTCTTTAGTTATTCACTCTCGGCGGATGTTCCGACTAAAATTAGTTCAAATTCTTTACTCAGAAGAGTAAGGAATAATAAATTGGTTTTCAAAACTCGAATGGAACGATTCCGCAGAGTATTGGGGGAAATTATTACGTACCTTCAGCATTCACCGAATGCATCTCCCCAGATCAAACACCACACCGCCCACATATTGAATCGTGAAATCAAAGAACAACTAAGTTCTTTGTTTCGAAGTGCGCAGTTTCCACTCCCTCCTGCTACCAATATGGAGCAGGTGGTCAATTTATTAACGGCGAATTCGACATCACTCCCCGATCTTTTTGAAACCGCCGACAGCCTTCTCGTTCAGGGGGCAGCGAGCCCTCATTTTGCGAGTGCCTGTACGATTGTTGCACAATTATGGTCCGGGGGCGGGTTCTGAGCAGGATGGGGACTACCTATTTCAATTTTTGGGCCAATTCCCCCTTCGTACTATCAAAAAATGCTTGCTGAAAAGAAAGGAAAGAAGGTCCATTTTCCCACGTAGTTCGTCGGTCAAACCAACGATTCTCTTCTCACTCAAAGTTATAGAGAGATCTTTTTCTAGTTAGACTTCTATCAATGCAATGAAAGAACCATCCCTTCCTATTTCTTTGTCCTGTCAGATAGAAATATAATAAGACCCAAAAGAGCCCTTCTTTACCACTTTAGGGGGTGGGGTGAAGGGGGGGTTTACATACAACCGAGGCAAAGTGGTTTATGATTAAATCTCAGAGGCATTCTTATCATTTGGTAGATCCAAGTCCATGGCCTATTTCGGGTTCACTCGGAGCTTTGGCAACCACCGTAGGAGGTGTGATGTACATGCACTCATTTCAAGGGGGTGCAACACTTCTCAGTTTGGGCCTAATATTTATCCTATATACCATGTTTGTATGGTGGCGCGATGTTCTACGTGAATCCACGTTGGAAGGACATCATACCAAAGTCGTACAATTAGGACCTCGATATGGTTCTATTTCGTTCATCGTATCAGAGGTTATGTTCCTTTTTGCTTTTTTTCGGGCTTCTTCTCATTCTTCTTTGGCACCTACGGTAGAGATCGGGGGTATTTTGCCCCCAAAAGGGATTGGGGTTTTAGATCCTCGGGAAATCCCATTTCTTAATACCCGTATTCTCCTTTCATCCGGAGTTGTCGTAACTTGGGCTCATCATGCTATACTCGCGGGGAAGGAAAAACGAGCAGTTTACGCTTTAGTAGCAACCGTTTCACTGGCTCTAGTATTCACTGGCTTTCAAGGAATGGAATATTATCAAGCACCCTTCACTATTTCGGATAGTATTTATGGTTCTACCTTTTTCTTAGCAACTGGCTTTCATGGTTTTCATGTGATTATAGGTACTCTTTTCTTGATCATATGTGGTATTCGCCAATATCTTGGTCATCTGACCAAGGAGCATCACGTTGGCTTTGAAGCAGCTGCATGGTACTGGCATTTTGTAGACGTGGTTCGGTTATTCCCATTTTTCTCTATCTATTGTTGGGGAGGTATATGAAGGAACGAAACAGTGGATTTAGGAAGGAAAGCTCGAATACAAAGAGAACCGGGCTTTTCCAAAGAATTACTGCAGCTTTCCCAGCTTCGTTATCCTTTGAATTACTCCTAATTTTTCTATTCCTAGTGTCATGAGAAATCAAAACTTTCTATACTCATTCCTTCTCTTAGTCGGTGTCTCCTATTTACTTTGTCTCATCTTGGGTGAGAGTGCAGTTTTTTGGGCCTTACTCTCAAAGGTTGGCAAATAGTTTTTAGGAGGGAACAGGGGCCTGTTGAATTTGTAAGACTCAAAACCTCCGTCAAACCTACTGAGTAATTACTAAGTTTTCATTGGATGGTTCATCTGCTCCCAAAAAGCATATGTATGTGCTTGGTGAGAAAGAAGTCCTTTTAGGTTATAGGGAAGGGGATAGTGTAAGGTTCCTCTCTATTGCCAAGAAGTAAAAAAGACCAAATTCCACCAGAAGGTATATCCTGAAGATATGATCAATCAGTCCAATGGGCACTAGAAGGCCTGCTAAAATAGCCGGTATAACTTCCTTCACTCTCTGGTAGCGAGAAAGCTTCTGTAAATCAGAGGGTAGAAGGTGAAGCGGTGGTGGTGATCTAGTCTTCAAAAGAAAATATCGAAGAACTAGACAATACTTTACTTACCAGCCTTACTAGGCAAGACAGAAACCAATCCTAGAACTACAAGATGATACGACTTCTCCTAACGACAAGTAAAGGCATACCCGAACATAAAGGAGAGCGGCTTTCCCTCTATTAGAAAACAAGAATGGAAGTCCATCTAAATTAGGGGGAAAGGAGAAAGCTCAAGCGCGTGGCACAAAACAGTGGGTTCCTGATCTTGTCTTCCTTCAGGCTAAAGCTTCAAGTCTCAAACCGAAGTCAAAGAGAACTATTCAACAACATCCCTCTTTTCTACATACATTCCTGGGGTTTTTGGTTGCTTGGTTTGCTTAACGTTCAAAATTTCTATCGTCAATAGATAAGGGCTCAGACGATGTTATCTTTCCCCCTTCCTTGGGAAAGCGCTTTAACATTAGTGAAGACTAGCTATATATCATGCTACTTCAGCTAGAAGCTATATGCTTCTTTTCTTAAGACTAGTCTTAAGACTCATTCTATCCTATCTATCCACCTGAGAGAGATCACTCCTGTAAAGAGCCTCACCTAAAAGACCAGTAACAGCCTATTCTTGCAGACAGCGGATTCTCTTTCTTTATCTTCATCCGCCCCTACTCGTCTTTGCCCTGCCATTTCCAGTCATTTACGATGCCAGTGATTAAAAAAATAATAAGGAAGCCAGCTCATCTTTGATTCTAATGTGCCAATTCCTCTCTTCAATGAAAGATTGATCCGTCACTTCCCGAAGAAAAGGACTCCTAGAGTGTGAACCCAGGATCCGAGATGTGGAAACATTTGCCGAATCTACATACGCCGAAGCCTATAAATAAAAAATTAAAATTAAATATTATTGCTCCATTCGGAATTAATTTCCCACCTACCTTGGGATAAGTGGTTGCCGGAAGCTTGAGACTTGAATGGTAATGACTTTAACACCCGATTCTGGTATTAATATAACTTAATAAGTTAATCCCGTGAGGTAATCTATACCCGTGCTATAAGGAATATAAAAACGGACTTGTATTTTTCTTTTATAGGATACTGGAAATGAGACTACAGTAAGAATCCCGTGAGGTAATCTATACCCAATCTTTCTTACCCAATTCAAGTCTCCCTTTGCGACAAACACGATGCCAAGCTCTTACTACTCTCTCTTTCATAGTAGGGTCCTCCTCGTTATCCCTCAAGAAAATACCTTCTAAAAGAATGTTAGGAGGCTTGTCCTTCATAGGGTAACCGAGTTGTCTCCTAGCAAGTACTAGATTATAAGAAATGATTCCCTTTGTGCCCATGAGGGGCACATTGGGGAACTCCCCGCAACTATCAATGATCTTCACATCGTCTAAAACTCTACTATACCATGCAATATCTGACTGGGTAAGAGACATAATCCTCTGTGACCACTGAAGTCCTGACTTGCAATCCCAAAAAGTAGCTGACTTAGGAAGATGAGAGACAAACCATTTGTAGAGTAACGGTATACAGCAGACTATGGTTCCTCCTCCTTTCAAAGTACGGTAATGGATGGAATGATAGGTGTCTCCGAGCAAAGTTGGAACAGGATTACCACTTAGGAAGATGCGTATAGCATATGAATCCACAAAACCTTCAATATTAGGAAATAGTAACAAACCGTAGATCAACAAGGCGAACAGATGCTCCACAATAATATCACAACCTTGACTGGCAAAATAAGAAACCTTCCCCATTAAGAACTTGGTAGTGAAACCTGGAAGTCCTCCTTTGGTGGTGAAGTTATTCTTGAATTCTGACTTCTTCATGTACAACACTTTTGCAAGAGAACTGTGCTCGGGTAACTTTTCTGAACCAGAGAAAGGTACTGTATCAGCAACTGGGATGTGAAGCAACTGGGCATACTCTTCCAATGTAGGCATGAGTTGATAGTCTGGGAATGTGAAACAGTGATAGACTGGATCATAGAACTGTACTAATGTCTGCAATAACCCTTCTTCCATCCTAAGCGTCAATAAAGATATAAGTGCCCCATATCTGTCTCTGAAACCAATAGGATCTGCGATCGAAGAAACCAGTTTCTTTAGTTCATCTATCTTTGGATTGATGAGATTGTACTTTTTCACACTTCTTCGTCCAAAATCCATGTTTCCTGCAATATTTGCAATCCTCACTTTAAGTTCCTTGGAAAAAGGTTGAAATGATGGGAATGAATGCATGTCATGCATGAATGCAACAAACACAAACATGGTCAAACAATACAAGGCTCAAAGTTCATCACCAGCATGGAGTTTAGGACAAAGCCCCAAGATAAGTTCTAAGGTTCACCTGCCAAACGGGTTCTAAAAGTTCCCAAGGTTATGGATCCTTCTTCGGATAATACCGGGTTAAGCAACTGCTCGCTTTCCAATATTATTCTCAAAAGAATCTCGCTTGAGTGTGATATCGCGTATCAACCAAACCAGACTTTTGGTCCGAAGTGGTCACCGCATCACATCCTAAGTAAGGCCAAGATGGGGTAAAGGTAAACTAAGGTCCTTGGCTTCACGAGCTCGTCGAAAGCAACAATGCCTCACAAATGACTTGTTTTAGCACTATCACCCTCAAAGAGGCCTCCACCAAGCGGACAAAGGCTCAAGTCAACTCGGTAAGGATTGTCTCCTATCAAGTCAACCTGAATTATCATCCATCCTATCTCAAATGTGCCCCAAATCCGGGTATAGGATTTATCACAAGTATCCCCCAAAACCCAAAATAACAAACATTACAAACAATACAATTTAGCAAATATTCACAAAGCAAACATATAAACAAGCAAAGATAGGCTAAACCCTCAAATAAGTTTAAGCATTGTTGTCCCCAGCAGAGTCGCCATTCTGTCGCGGCGGGATTTTTCACGAGATTAAGTATTGATTGAACTTAACCCGTTTGAAAAATATTTTAAATGCAAGAGTCGCCACCGTCTTTTATTTTATCCAAAAAGAGGAAGGGAAAAATAACGATAAATCTCTTTAGAGTTACGGGTTCGGGGGTTGGTTATGCAAAGGGAAGGTATTAGCACCCTCTACATCTGTGGTACTCCACAGGAACCTTTTTGCTTATGTTTATGTGAATGCTTTGCTTTTTTCGCTTTGATCGTTTGATTGGGGAGATGAGAAAAGAACTTGATTTTATTGCTTTTTGGACTCGATAAAGTCGTAGACTTCATGCCTACGTATCTCCAAGGCGCAATGGAGAAATCAGAATCCACATAGTTCTCCCAAAAGAACTAGGGGAAAGTCTATTTTGTTGATTTTAGATTGGCGTGTCTTGCCATCTCTTGCTCGACCTAGGCGGGAGGCTTCGAGACTGACACGTCCTTTTGAAAATGTTTTTAAACTGAAAAGCCAAAGCTGGCAAAAGATTTGAATGAGCCTAAACCCTGAAACAATACATAAATGGGCTCATTATAAGGAAGCCCAAGAGTAAGCTTGTGAGTGTGTGAAAAGGGTTTCTTAAACGGCGACCATTGGAATCGCATCGGGTTTCTCTTTTTTGGATTTTTTGATTTTTTAACATAAAACGTGAACAATACGATTAAACACACAATACAGAACATAAAAAATGCGAGAAAGTAAATTATTACAACACAGTTAGCTATGAATAGTTAGTATTACGAATAGTTAGTGGAGTTAATCGAGCTGAAACTGAAACGAAACGGTTAGTAACAACATAAACAAATATAAAAAACAATATAAACATTTACTTTAGACAAAATAAATATTTGATATAAATAAACATTTAATTAAAATAAACATTTAAACAAATAATTAATTTAACTAACATTCAAATAAAACATATATGCAAAATAATAAAAAAGATAAACAATATTTAGTAAACAAAAGTAATATATATATATATATATATATATATATATATATATATATATATATATATATATATATATATTTTATATTTTAGACAATAAATATATAGTAGACAAAATGATATATATGTACATTTAGACAAATAATATATAATAGACAAAAATATATATATATATATATATATACAAAGATAATATATATATATATATATATATATATATATATATATATATATTTATTTATTTATTTATTTAGATATATAATAGACTAAAATAATATCTATATCTATATATATATATATATATATATATATAATATATATATATATATATATATATATATATATATATATATATATTTAGATAATATATTTAAACACATGTCGGCAAGCCGGAACTTTGCCGATTTCAGAGATAAGTGAAGAATATTACCTTGTGTGAAGAGGATGAACTTCTGATCGTCCAAATGATCGACCGAAAGCTGGAAACCGTCACCGACGCAGTGCTGACTGCCTTCGTGAGTACCTGACTTCAACGTCGCTTTTGATCGGTGAAACGACGCCGGAATGAAATGAACCTTGGATATTTGTGATCTGGACTCAACGAACTTCAAAGATATGAAATCGGTTTTGTGTTTCGGTGAATAATCGGGACGATTTTGGGTTACCGAAAATGAAGAACAAGTGAAATACGGTAATGCTTTTGGAAAAATATTTCTTTTCAATTCTCTGTTTCTCTCACCACACGTTTTTTCCTTACTGATCCCTCTTTTTTTTCTTTCTAACAACATCTATATATATATATATATATATATATATATATATATATATATTTAGATTACTTAAACAATAGGAAACCTAAAAAATATCTAACATAAATTAATAATATATATTTAGATTACTTAAACAATAGGAAACCTAAAAAAAATATCTAACATAAATTAATAATATAATTTATATATTATATAATAATAACAATAATAAACTAATATAATATTAATCCTAATTAAATAAACTAATTAACAACTAAACACAATTAATATTAAGCACAAATAATATTAAACGACACACGATTAAAATACGATAAAATCGAGCGACAAAACGCGATAAAAACGATGACAATTTGCACAGCAAAACAGACAAATTGATAAAACCAATAAACCAGTAAACCGGTAAACCAGTAAAATCAACAACACGACTCAAACAGACTCGATTAAATCACACGGCACAACACGTAATTAAATAAACAACCCTAGGCAATAATAAAATCAACACGACATCACGAAAACGCTGACAAACACAATCACAAATAATCGGACAATACGAAAACTCTAATATATTCGAAATACAGTCAAAATACCGACAAACAAACAATTAAATAGATAAAAACGCACAAAACCTAATCGAAGCGATGCCACGCACAAAAGAGATAAGCGAGATAAATACGAGGCAACGATATCGGCCAGGTTTTGCTAAAACAACGAAATACAACACGGTAAGCAACGAAAACACACAAAACCTAATCAAACCAGTTGTCACGCGAAGTTTAAGAAATTGAGATGAATACGAGACAACGAGATTAATCAAGATGTGGTCAACAAAGCCAAAGTCAAATTTTGGGGTGCGACAGATGCCCCTATTTAATTAACTTAGGCCAGATAGCCGGAGGCTATCAAATGGCGTAAGGTAATTAAATATGACAAACGCCACAAAATTTGACCGCAAATGCATGTATGCATGATGCAAAAGACAGACAGACACAGAGACACAGGAGTGCAAACTCTACTGGGGAAGGACATACACCGACTCAATGCATGAAGGTAAACACTGAGAATACTCAGCTGGGGAAGATTCACTACCTATTCATAGATGGAAAATAGGAGGAAAAGAGATATCGACTCAATGTTGACGATACATCACTATCTCATAGATGAAAGTGGGAAAAGATCAATATAACAAGAGTACTGATGTGACAGTACATTACCAACTCAAAGATGGAGGTAACAGAAAAGATGAATACCAACTCAAGGATGAAGGTATAACAAGGGCATAACAAAAATTGAACTGCGTTAACTCATGGTTGACAGCTCACTACCCACTCATTGATGAGGTAAACAGGACATGCCAACTCAAAGTTGAAGGAAAGCTTCAAAAGATTGATAATAACACTGCTAGGGAAATCAAATTCCAACTCATTGATGATGGTGTAGATGAAGAATCAGATCTAAGGATCATTGTGCAGACTTACAGTTGAATGCACACTACCAACTCATTGATGAGGTAGACAGAGAAATGCCGACTCAAAGTTGAAGGCAACCACCGATTCATTGACAAAGGTGTTTAAAAGAATTTAGAACATATTCTCCTGGAGATGTTTATCATTACCGACTCAAAGATGACGGTGGAAGGACAAAATGTACCTAACTCATAGATGAAGGTACTCCTTCAACTCAAAGACGAAGATGGAATCAGAAGTTATCTGTGCAGACTCAAAGATGAAAGCACACTATCAGTTCAACAAGGATCAAACATACCCTACTCATAGATGAAGGTACTCCATCAACTCAAAGACGAATATGGAATCACAGGAAAATGTGCGAACTCAAAGATGAATGCATATTACCAGCTCAAAGTTGCAGGTACTTCACCAACTCAAAGACGAAGGTGGAATCAAAAGGAATCTGTGCTAAACTCAAAGACGAAAGCACGCTACCAGCTCAAAGTTGCAGGTAGAACCATGGAACTTTCTGTGAGGATGTTATCAACTCATAGATGGAGATAGTAATTAATTTATCCGAGGGATAACAAAGGTTACCACTCATGGATGTAGGTAACTCAAGTTTGTAACGGGTACCAACTCAAAGATGAAGGTATAAAGGACTTGGACACAATATCTGTCATGTCTGTTTTACTGAATGAGAGTCACAAAGACTATATTGTTGCCTTCTTTTACTGGCAATTTCTGAGCTTTATCTGGAGACACGAGGTTCAAACTAGGATGGAACTAGAATGAAACGGTCAAACAAGACTTCAACTGAAGAGGAATGAACTCATCAGGATTTACAACTGAAACAACCATCTTCCACGAGGCATAGATCTCTGTGGGGAACATGACCAATAAAAGGTATTTTGCTGCTTATGAGGATACTCTATATGGAGAGATTGACTCAACCCACAATATAAACAAGGAAACAAGGTGCATATGAATGCAAGCATGATATGTCATAGATATGCATGAATATTTAGTAATGAATGCATGATGGACAGACAAAACTAGGAATAACTAAAAATGTTAACAGCTGCATAAGGACTTGCTGGAGATTTGCACTGAGACTCGCTAGGGAGTAGTACAAAGACTTGCTGGGGAATTGGTACAAGAGCACCATATCCAGGTTTCTTTAAAAGTCTGTCTCTGCTGAGGATTCCGTAGAAGAATGGAGATGTCTTCTACTTCAAAAATGCAGGAGATTCCCTGTGGTTCTTGAATTTGCTTAAAATGCATAACACACTCTTCTTTTACTACAAAACATTACTGAGGAGGAGACATATCCTTCTATTGAGTGGACAGAGAACAACAGGAGATTCCCTGTAGTTTCTGAATATCAAATTTCTTCACTCGCTGAGGGATGGAGACCTCTGTATTACTCCTGCTCAGGGAAATCAAATCTTCCTTCTCATCCTCTGCTGGGGACATTGCTGATCCCGCCTTAATAAATTACTGGGGAAATACCTGTAGTAATCCCATAGGCCAAATCTGTAACTTAAAACCTGGATCAAAGTCTTCATGATCAATTAACCGGGGAGTCTTCATGATCAATTAAACTGGGGAGTCTTCATGCCCCAAGTGAAGGGAATAAACTTCTTGAAATATTTCTTGCATGATCTCTTGAGGAAAACTAGGAAGCATAGTTGGGGATATCCAGAATCACAACCTCTGCTGGAGAAATATTACTGCCAAGACACCTGTGGAGATTTTTTCATCATATACATATAAGGATAGTAATATGAACATGTCTAGTTGGAATCACATGATTTCAGAATTACTGGGACCACATGTCTCAATCCTTTTATTGATGTCCACAAGTCAAAATAAATAATCTTTATATTTTTCAAAAACTGTTTTTAATTCAAAACTTTTGTTTCAAAACATATCTGTCAAAGTAAAAGAACTTTCGTAAATTGAAATGAAAATTAAGAGTGCCAAGAAATATAGAAAGGCTCAAATTGATTTGATAGGATGGTAATCAGCCAACAGCGTGATTCCATAGATCTTTACAAATTGGAACATGGTAATTTCGTGGAAAAAGGGTACGTTGAACTACAATGACATCATTCTCTCTTCCACTTTTGACCTGTATTGCAGCCTTGAGAAAGTTGGTGAACTGTTGAAAATATTCTGATACTTCAATGATCTTATCTCTGTTATGCAGTTACTTGCCTGAAATCCCTAACTTTTGCCTAGATTGCCCTTTCGGGTTTTCAATCTACCGGGATAATATTCTCTTTGTTTTTTTATGTCTCTAATTTCTGCTTGGACCGCCCTTTCAGGTTTTCAGTCCACCGAGACGCTCATTTTTGCCTAAGCCGCCCTTTCGGGTTTTCAACTTAGCGAGCTGTTCTTTTCATTTTTTAGGCGAAGTATTTCTTAAATGCATCTGTATTCACGGGACGTGGAAACTCTTCACCATCCATGTTTGTAAGAATTAAAGCACCGCCTGAGAAGGCTTTCTTGACAATATAGGGTCCTTCATAGTTAGGAGTCCACTTGCCCCTAGAATCATTGTGAAATAGTATCATCTTCTTGAGCACAAGGTCACCCTCTTTGAATTCTCTCGGCTTAACCTTCCTATCAAATGCCTGCTTCATTCTCTTTTGATATAACTGTCCATGGCACAAGGCAGTCATTCTTTTTTCTTCAATCAAATTCAACTGATCATATCTGCTTTGACACCATTCAGCATCTGACAACTGAGTTTCCATTAGTATCCCCATTGATGGAATTTCAACCTCTATCGGTAACAAAGCTTCCATACCGTATACAAGTGAAAATGGGGTTGCCCCAGTTGAAGTACGGACTGATGTTCTATATCCGTGTAGTGCAAAAGGCAGCATTTCATGCCAATCTTTGTAGGTAACAACCATCTTTTGAATGATCTTCTTGATATTCTTATTTGCAGCTTCAACTGCCCCATTCATCTTGGGACGGTAAGGAGAAGAGTTGTGATGCTCGATCCTAAAACTTTCACATAATTCATCCATCATTTTGTTGTTCAGATTGGAGCCATTGTCAGTGATGATCTTGTTTGGAATGCCGTATCGGCAAATGAGATTATTTTTGATGAATCTGACCACCACTTGCTTTGTCACCTTTGCATACGAAGCTGCTTCCACCCATTTGGTGAAGTAATCAATTGCCACGAGAATGAAACGGTGTCCTTTGGAAGCTTTGGGTTCAATCATACCGATCATGTCAATGCCCCACATTGAGAATGGCCAGGGAGCAGAAATCACATTCAAAAAGGTTGGTGGTACATGAACCTTATCAGCGTAGATCTGACATTTGTGACACTTCTTTACAAATTTGCAGCAATCTGATTCCATGGTCAACCAGTAGTAACCAGCTCTCAACATCTTTCTTGACATAGAGTGGCCGTTTGCATGAGTACCAAAGGACCCTTCGTGAACTTCTTTCATCAACATTTCTGCTTCCTTTTTGTCAACACATCTGAGTAAGACCATGTCATAATTTCTCTTATAGAGCACATTCTGATTAAGGAAGAAACTGCCTGACAATCTTCTCAAAGTCTTTTTATCTTTTTCTGTTGCTCCAAGAGGATACTCCTGAGTCTGAAGGAAATGCTTGATATCGTGGTACCATGGTTTATCATCAAAACTGACCTCAGCTGTAAACACATGTGCTGGTCTATCAAGTCGCTTGATCACAATTCTGGGTACTTCGTTTGGAAAACCCACTTGATACATTGAAGACAACGTAGCTAGAGCATCCGCCATATGATTCTCATTCCGAGGAATGTGATGCAATTCAACCTTGGTGAAGAAAGTCAACAATCTTCTTGCATAGTCTTTGTATGGGATCAAGCCAGGGTGGCGTGTTTCCCATTCTCCTTTGATCTGATTGATAACTAACGTTGAGTCACCATAAACAGTAAGATTTTTGATGCGGAGGTCAATGGCTTCTTCAAGACCCATGATACAGGCTTCATATTCAACAATGTTGTTTGTACATTCAAAGCAAATTCTTGCCGTGAAAGGAATATGAGAACCTTCTGGAGTGATAATGACTGCACCTACTCCATGTCCATAAACGTTGGAAGCTCCATCAAATACTAAACCCCATTGAGAATCTGGTTCAGGTCCTTCTTCAGGAAATGGCTCTTTACAATCTCTGGATTTTAGGAACATGACATCTTCATCAGGAAACTCATCCTCATTATCATCGTGATCTTCAACGGGTTGGTGAGCAAGGTACTCAGCCAACACACTGCTCTTGATAGCTTTCTGGGTATGATACTCAATGTCGTATTCTGATAACAGCATCTGCCATCTGGCAATCTTACCAGTGAGTGCAGGCTTCTCAAAAATGTACTTGGTTGGATCCATTTTGGATATCAACCAAGTGGTGTGTCTTAACATATACTACCTCAATCTCTTAGCAGCCCAAGCCAATGCACAACATGTCTTCTCGAGTAAGGAGTATCGTGATTCACAGTCAGTAAATTTCTTGCTTAAGTAGTAAATGTCATGCTCTTTCTTTCCAGTTTCGTCTTGTTGACCCAGAATACAGCCCATAGAATTCTCAAGCACTGTCAAATACATAACCAACGGTCTTCCAGCAACAGGTGGTAACAAGATAGGAGGCTCCATGAGGTACTCTTTGATACTGTCAAATGCTTTCTGACAATCCTCTGTCCAAACACAATTCTGACTCTTTCTCAGCAATTTGAAGATAGGTTCACAAGTGGCAGTCATGTGAGAAATAAACCGGGATATGTAATTCAATCGTCCTAGAAAACCTCTCACTTGCCTTTCGGTTTTTGGTGCGGGCATCTCTTGGATAGCTTTTACTTTATCTGGATCAACTTCAATGCCTTTTTGGCTGACAATGAAGCCCAAGAGTTTACCTGACCTGACGCCAAATGTGCATTTGTTCGAATTGAGGCGAAGACGGAACTTCCTCAATCGTTGAAACAGCTTCAATAGATCTACTAAGTGACCTTCTTCTGAACGAGACTTCGCGATCATGTCATCCACATAAACCTCAATCTCTTTGTGCATCATGTCGTGAAAGAGCGTTGTCATGGCTCGCTGGTAAGTAGCACCTGCGTTCTTCAACCCAAACGGCATCACTTGATAACAGAATGTTCCCCATGGTGTTATGAATGTAGTTTTTTCCATGTCTTCGGATGCCATTTTGATCTGGTTATACCCGGAGAATCCGTCCATGAAGGAGAATATGTCAAACTTTGCTGTATTGTCTACCAACATGTCAATGTGAGGCAGGGGGAAATCATCCTTTGGGCTTGCTCTATTTAAGTCACGATAGTCGACACACATTCGTACCTTCCCGTCCTTCTTAGGAACTGGCACAATATTTGCTATCCACTCTGGATACACTGAAGTGGCAAGAAAACCAACATCTATTTGCTTCAGAACTTCTTCTTTAATTTTGACGGCCATATCTGGATGTGTTCTTCTTAATTTCTGTTTGACCGGTGGACATTCTGGCTTCAAAGGTAGCTTGTGCTCTACGATGTCAGTGTCGAGACCAGGCATATCTTGATAAGACCAAGCAAACACATCTACATACTCTTTCAACAGGCTGATCAATTTCTCCTTGACCTGTGGGGATAACAATGCTCCAATTTTGACTTCTTTCACATTTTCTTCCAAACCCAAGTTGACTGTTTCCAAAGGCTCCTTGTATGGCTGAATAGTGTCTTCTTCATTTTCAAGCTGGCGGGCGACCTCTTCTGGAATCTCATCCCACTCTTCCTCTTCAGCTTCGAATACAGAATGTTCAAAGTTGGGAGAGGGCATGATGTCATTGTGTTCAACGGGTTTAAGTAACTTGTACAAACAATTGTTTTTAGAGGACTGACCATGACATGCAAAAATGTGTTCTTTTTAAGGTTTTTTTTGTGTTACCATTTTCCGAAAAAGCTGAAAAGATAAAAGGACACAAGTGTATAGGAACACAAAAGATCTTTCTCATGGATAGTACGTTTTTGACAAAAGTGCCCATTTTACAAAATTAATGCTTCGCGCTTTGGGCTAAAGCGGAAGATTTTTGAAAACTGAAAAGCTTAATTACTTTGATATGTGGACACAATGTGGGATGTCAACTGCGGTCCAGTTCTTCATAACTACTCCTGGTGTCACAAATCTTGGGCCTTCGTCTTCTGTCTTTCCTCTCAAAGTATCCTCCTCAACTGCTACCATGTTGATAAACCCACCGCTGTAAAAGATATCTTTGAAAGGTCGCACCACTGAAGTCTGCACTTGTTTTCCATCAACAAAGCCTAATCCTGCATGGTTAACGTTTTCTGGCAACTCTATCACCTTGCCCCACATTTCTGTAGGACCTGTCTTGACAATCTGCTGGGCGCCTTTGAATGACGCGATTGAACCTTCACTTTTCTTGTAATCATCGATGGTCAGGGCCTGAAATGGAGTTTGAACAGCCGTCTCGTCTACTTCTATCACACTAAACGATGAAAGGTGGCTAATCAGCATAGCCTGCTCCCCATTAACCGTCACTATTTGCCCATTCTTGACAAACTTTAACTTTTGGTGTAACGTGGATGTAATGGCACCCGCCTCGTGAATCCATGGGCGTCCGAGCAGACAGCTATAAGCTGGCACTATGTCCATAACCTGGAAAGTGATCTGGAATACGTGTGGTCCAATACCAATAGGCAAATCAACTTCTCCAATGACTGTTTTTCTTGATCCATCGAACGCTTTCACAATAATTCCACTGTGCCGCATTTGCCCCCCTTTGTACTTTAGCTTCAACAAGGTAGACTTGGGCATGACATTCAGAGATGAACCGGTGTCAATTAGGATATTAGACAAAGAATCCCCTTGACAATTGGCTGAGATATGGAGAGCGAAGTTGTGATTCTTTCCTTCTTCTGGCAGTTCTTCATCACAAAAGCCTAAGCCATTGCACGAAGTGATGCTGCCTACAACATTGTTGAACTGCTCTGCTGTTATATCCTGTTCTACAAAGGCTTGATCAAGCACCTTCAGTAGTGCTTCTCTGTGGACAGCTGAGTTCAATAATAAGGACAGGATCGAGATTTTTGACGGTGTCTGTAGCAACTGATCTACCACTTTGTAGTCACTGAGCTTGATAATTTTGAGTAGTTCATCTGTTTCTTTGTCAAGGGTTGAATTGCTTGTTTGCCGTTCTGCTTCTCTTATCACTGGTACCACGACTACTGGATCTTTCTCAACATTTCTACTTGGGATAACCGGTGGAGCAAACACGCGGCCACTGCGCGTCATTCGGCTATTTGCTGCGATATTGGTAACTGAGGCTAAGGTTTTAATCTCGACCTCTTTACCGTTCTCAATAATAGTTGCTGCATAGCGGTAGGGGACCGCTTTATCTGAAGTGTAAGGCATTGGGCTCGGAGGGCAAATCACCACTGGCTCCCTCGGATGATAAGCTATCTCTACTTTCTCTGGAATGTTGAAGCAAGGAATGATGACATTCACCTCTTGTTCTTGTGATTCTGGAGAACTCACTTGTCTAGAAATCTGAATCAAACCCTGATCAAGGACGCCTTGCAAATCATCTTGAATCTTTCTACAACCTCTTGAATTGACTGAACATGTACCACAGATCTGGTGGTCATGTTGGAATAGACCATGAGCACATAAAACAGAATGAATTTCAACCAAAGACTGCCGAATCTCCTCTATCTGCGTAACACGTTGTTCATTGAGACAAACTTCTATATTGTTCACTGATGAAGGACCATGACTTGGCATTGGATTGTCCTTCACATTGGGACCCATGCTCTTGAAGGTCAGGATACCTGCTCTTGTCAACTTCTGTACTTCCAACTTTAAAGCAAAACAGTTGTCTAAGTCATGACCTGGAGCATTCTGATGAAAGGGACAAGATACCTCTGGCTTGTACCACCAAGGTAGCACTTCTGGTACAGGAGGTCGTGGTCGTGGTTGCACAAGGTTTTTAGTGATCAAAGCTGGATACAATTCTGCATATGACATCGGAATTGGATCAAAATTGGTTCTTCTTTGTTGCTGTGGTGGACGTTGTTGTAACTGATGTTGATGTTGTTGAGGTTGATGTTGTTGCTGATACTGAGTATTCTGTTGGAAGCGGTTGGTACGCTGCTGAGGGTATTGGACTTGAACTGGAGCGGAAGTGATTACTGGAGTCACGACTGCTATATGTTGGTGTTGGGAATGGTAAGGATAATTGATCCTTCTTGGATGATTATAGGATACAGCATTAGTTTCTTGTTCCTTCTTTTTCATAAAACCGCCGTACCTCTTTGCCCCGCTTGAAGATGAACTTCCTTCTCTGACTAGACGCCCTTCTCGAACTGCTTCCTCTAAACGGACTCCCATGTTTACCATGTCAGTAAAGTCTGTAGGAGCGCTTGCAATCATCCTCTCGTAATAAAAAGTATCAAGAGTCTTTAAGAACACTTTCGTCATCTCCTTTTCTTCCATAGATGGAACAACCTGTGCTGCAATTTCGCGCCACCTTTGCGCGTATTCACGGAATGTCTCCTTTTCTCTTTGTTGCATGGACCTCAACTGATCTCGGTCTGGCACATTATCAAGGTTGTATTTGTAATGTTTGATAAAGGCCTCGCCTAAATCGTTGAAAGTCTTGATCTGAGAACTGTCTAATCCCATATACCAGCGTAAAGCTGCACCGGTAAGGCTGTCTTGAAAACAATGAATGAGCATCCTTTGGTAGTTGGTGTACATTGACATCTTTCGCACGTACATAACCAAATGGGTCTGTGGACAAGAACTTCCTTTGTACTTTTCAAATTCTGGTAGTTTAAATTTTGCTGGCATCCTTACGTCTGGAACCAAACACATATCATTTACATCTCTGCCAAACAGTTCTTTCCCACGAAGAGCTTTTATCTCTTTTTGTAATTCCGCAAACTGATCCTGGAATTCATCCATTCTATCATTGAGACCAGGATCCTCACTTGGGGTAGGGCCGTGATAGACAGGTTCTCCTAGGTGAGGAGTATAGTGAACAACGGGAGGCACATTAGTGAAGACAGGAGCATTTGGTGGAACGAACTCTTGTTGATATCTATCTTGATTAAGATCCCTGGGTATTTCCCAAGGACGGGATGCTGTGATGGTAACAGAAGTGACTGGGACAGCGTTGATTTCTGAAGCGATGACTGTAGTGACGGGTGCTGCTGTTGTCTGATTCTGAATTTGAGGTTGATTCTGTGCCGAAGTCTGTCCTGAATTATGAACTTGAGCCCTAGCCTGGGCTTCCTCTGCTTGTAGACGGGCGGTTAACATTTGGTTGCGCATCTCTGCTGCCTGTGCTTACGCCTGGATCTGTGCATCTTGTGCTTCGACAACCTGAGCTTGTGCTGTTTGAAGTTGAGCAGCTTGGGCTGCTTGGTTTGCTATCAATGTCTCGACCATAGCAAAAAGGCGGTCAACCTGAGCTTTCAATTCTCGGTTCTCGTTATCTGTTATCTCCATTCTTCTTTTGTAGTTGGCTCTTGTGTTGTAATTATGCGTCAGCTTGAAATGGATCTTGGCGGCGGGAAGCAACTGTTAGAAGACTGGACCAAGACAGACAACCCGTATGCACGTGATGCATGGATATGCAAAATGAATGATTTTCCAAGGAACTCTATGTGAAGGAAAAGATAGAATTGCAAACATTTTTGATAACAAAACAAAAATTTTCATTTTAAGCATTTTTATCAAAATATACAAAGTTATCAACCCAAAATACAACCAAGAAAACCATTTAAGGACATGTGTCATCAGGACGAGCATAAACAAGTAGGAGTTGTCCTTCAAGTCTCTCAATTCTTTCTTCATAGGCCTTCTGCATAAAAGCTTTCTCCTTCACCAAACTGTCTACAAGACCTTTCCATACACCTGAGGACTGTGGAATCTGGGAGTAATCTGTTGTGCCTGAGGAAAATAAATCCTCTTGCACCCTTGGACGTTTACCTGCACGATCTTCTCCACTCTGCTCCTTTAACTGTCTCTGAAGTTCTTCATTTTCCATTTCGAGCACCTGGGCCTTATCCTTCCAAGCGTCTCTCTCTTTCTTGACCCTCTCCAAGGTGGCTTGGAGTTCTTCTTTGTCATCTAGCGGAAAGTAGGGGGTCTTCAACGGAGCGGGTTTGATAGGATCATGATGTGGGTATGGCATTTTCAACTGTATAGCTCTGGCTCTGATCCACTGGAGGTACGACTCATAGGAGGTACAATCTTTCTTACCCAATTCAAGTCTCCCTTTGCGACAAACACGATGCCAAGCTCTTACTACTCTCTCTTTCATAGTAGGGTCCTCCTCGTTATCCCTCAAGAAAATACCTTCTAAAAGAATGTTAGGAGGCTTGTCCTTCATAGGGTAACCGAGTTGTCTCCTAGCAAGTACTGGATTATAAGAAATGATTCCCTTTGTGCCCATGAGGGGAACATTGGGGAACTCCCCGCAACTATCAATGATCTTCACATCGTCTAAAACTCTACTATACCATGCAATATCTGACTGGGTAAGAGACATAATCCTCTGTGACCACTGAAGTCCTGACTTGCGATCCCAAAAAGTAGCTGACTTAGGAAGATGAGAGACAAACCATTTGTAGAGTAACGGTATACAGCAGACTATGGTTCCTCCTCCTTTCAAAGTACGGTAATGGATGGAATGATAGGTGTCTCCGAGCAAAGTTGGAACAGGATTACCACTTAGGAAGATGCGTATAGCATATGAATCCACAAAACCTTCAATATTAGGAAATAGTAACAAACCGTAGATCAACAAGGCGAACAGATGCTCCACAATAATATCACAACCTTGACTGGCAAAATAAGAAACCTTCCCCATTAAGAACTTGGCAGTGAAACCTGGAAGTCCTCCTTTGGTGGTGAAGTTATTCTTGAATTCTGACTTCTTCATGTACAACACTTTTGCAAGAGAACTGTGCTCGGGTAACTTTTCTGAACCAGAGAAAGGTACTGTATCAGCAACTGGGATGTGAAGCAACTGGGCATACTCTTCCAATGTAGGCATGAGTTGATAGTCTGGGAATGTGAAACAGTGATAGACTGGATCATAGAATTGTACTAATGTCTGCAATAACCCTTCTTCCATCCTAAGCGTCAATAAAGATATAAGTGCCCCATATCTGTCTCTGAAACCAATAGGATCTGCGATCGAAGAAACCAGTTTCTTTAGTTCATCTATCTTTGGATTGATGAGATTGTACTTTTTCACACTTCTTCGTCCAAAATCCATGTTTCCTGCAATATTTGCAATCCTCACTTTAAGTTCCTTGGAAAAAGGTTGAAATGATGGGAATGAATGCATGTCATGCATGAATGCAACAAACACAAACATGGTCAAACAATACAAGGCTCAAAGTTCATCACCAGCATGGAGTTTAGGACAAAGCCCCAAGATAAGTTCTAAGGTTCACCTGCCAAACGGGTTCTAAAAGTTCCGAAGGTTATGGATCCTTCTTCGGATAATACCGGGTTAAGCAACTGCTCGCTTTCCAATATTATTCTCAAAAGAATCTCGCTTGAGTGTGATATCGCGTATCAACCAAACCAGACTTTTGGTCCGAAGTGGTCACCGCATCACATCCTAAGTAAGGCCAAGATGGGGTAAAGGTAAACTAAGGTCCTTGGCTTCACGGGCTCGTCGAAAGCAACAATGCCTCACAGATGACTTGTTTTAGCACTATCACCCTCAAAGAGGCCTCCACCAAGCGGACAAAGGCTCAAGTCAACTCGGTAAGGATTGTCTCCTATCAAGTCACCCTGAATTATCATCCATCCTATCTCAAATGTGCCCCAAATCCGGGTATAGGATTTATCACAAGTATCCCCCAAAACCCAAAATAACAAACATTACAAACAATACAATTTAGCAAATATTCACAAAGCAAACATATAAACAAGCAAAGATAGGCTAAACCCTCAAATAAGTTTAAGAATTGTTGTCCCCAGCAGAGTCGCCATTCTGTCGCGGCGGGATTTTTCACGAGATTAAGTATTGATTGAACTTAACCCGTTTGAAAAATATTTTAAATGCAAGAGTCGCCACCGTCTTTTATTTTATCCAAAAAGAGGAAGGGAAAAATAACGATAAATCCCTTTAGAGTTACGGGTTCGGGGGTTGGTTATGCAAAGGGAAGGTATTAGCACCCTCTACATCTGTGGTACTCCACAGGAACCTTTTTGCTTATGTTTATGTGAATGCTTTGCTTTTTTCGCTTTGATCGTTTGATTGGGGAGATGAGAAAAGAACTTGATTTTATTGCTTTTTGGACTCGATAAAGTCGTAGACTTCATGCCTACGTATCTCCAAGGCGCAATGGAGAAATCAGAATCCACGTAGTTCTCCCAAAAGAACTAGGGGAAAGTCTGTTTTGTTGATTTTAGATTGACGTGTCTTGCCATCTCTTGCTCGACCTAGGCGGGAGGCTTCGAGACTGACACGTCCTTTTGAAAATGTTTTTAAACTGAAAAGCCAAAGCTGACAAAAGATTTGAATGAGCCTAAACCCTGAAACAATACATAAATGGGCTCATTATAAGGAAGCCCAAGATTAAGCTTGTGAGTGTGTGAAAAGGGTTTCTTAAACGGCGACTGTTGGAATCGCATCGGGTTTCTCTTTTTTGGATTTTTCGCTTTTTTAACATAAAACGTGAACAATACGATTAAACACACAATACAGAACATAAAAAATGCGAGAAAGTAAATTATTACAACACAGTTAGCTATGAATAGTTAGTATTACGAATAGTTAGTGGAGTTAATCGAGCTGAAACTGAAACGAAACGGTTAGTAACAACATAAACAAATATAAAAAAACAATATAAACATTTACTTTAGACAAAATAAATATTTGATATAAATAAACATTTAATTAAAATAAACATTTAAACAAATAATTAATTTAACTAACATTCAAATAAAACATATATGCAAAATAATAATAAAAGATAAACAATATTTAGTAAACAAAAGTAATATATATATATATATATATATATATATATATATATATATATATATATATATATATATATATATATATATATATATATATATATATATATATATATATATATATATTTTAGACAATAAATATATAGTAGACAAAAATGATATATATGTACATTTAGACAAATAATATATAATAGACAAAAATAATATATATATATATATACAAAGATAATATATATATATATATATATATATATATATATATATATATATAATATATATATATATATATATATATTTATTTATTTATTTAGATATATAATAGACAAAAAAATATCTATATATATATATATATATATATATATATTTAGATAAATAATATATTAAAACACATGTCGGCAAGCCGGAACTTTGCCGATTTCAGAGATAAGTGAAGAATATTACCTTGTGTGAAGAGGATGAACTTCTGATCGTCCAAATGATCGACCGAAAGCTGGAAACCGTCACCGACGCAGTGCTGACTGCCTTCGTGAGTACCTGACTTCAACGTCGCTTTTGATCGGTGAAACGACGCCGGAATGAAATGAACCTTGGATATTTGTGATCTGGACTCAACGAACTTCAAAGATATGAAATCGGTTTTGTGTTTCGGTGAATAATCGGGACGATTTTGGGTTACCGAAAATGAAGAACAAGTGAAATACGGTAATGCTTTTGGAAAAATATTTCTTTTCAATTCTCTGTTTCTCTCACCACACGTTTTTTCCTTACTGATCCCTCTTTTTTTTCTTTCTAACAACATCTATATATATATATTTAGATTACTTAAACAATAGGAAACCTAAAAAATATCTAACATAAATTAATAATATATATTTAGATTACTTAAACAATAGGAAACCTAAAAAAAATATCTAACATAAATTAATAATATAATTTATATATTATATAATAATAATAATAATAATAATAAACTAATATAATATTAATCCTAATTAAATAAACTAATTAACAACTAAACACAATTAATATTAAGCACAAATAATATTAAACGGCACACGATTAAAATACGATAAAATCGAGCGACACGAACGCGATAAAAACGATGACAATTTGCACAGCAAAACAGACAAATTGATAAAACCAATAAACCAGTAAATCGGTAAACCACTAAAATCAACAACACGACTCAAACAGACTCGATTAAATCACACAGCACAACACGTAATTAAATAAACAACCCTAGGCAATAATAAAATCAACACGACATCACAAAAACGCTGACAAACACAATCACAAATAATCGGACAATACGAAAACTCTAATATATTCGAAATACAGTCAAAATACCGACAAACAAACAATTAAATAGATAAAAACGCACAAAACCTAATCGAAGCGATGCCACGCACAAAAGAGATAAGCGAGATAAATACGAGGCAACGATATCGGCCAGGTTTTGCTAAAACAACGAAATACAACACGGTAAGCAACGAAAACACACAAAACCTAATCAAACCAGTTGTCACGCGAAGTTTAAGAAATTGAGATGAATACGAGACAACGAGATTAATCAAGATGTGGTCAACAAAGCCAAAGTCAAATTTTGGGGTGCGACACTACCCACTAAGTAAAGGAGTCCAGTCTGAGTAGCTGGATCATCGAAAGACTTCCATTAGTGAATCGTTATAGCATTTTGTATCGATAGCGCTTCTTTTTGAGGAGATTCCGTCTTTGATCCATGCTTGCGATCTCGGTTGTGAAATTAAAATTATCTTTTGGCTTGGTAATGGTTTTCTTTTTCTTTAGGGAATGAATGTTGTTCCTTTGTTTCATCGCATAGAAGTTTTGTTTTGCCCAAGTCTGAAGATAGAGATAGATATGAATCATCCGCTGTGGAAGGAGATGCGGCACTTCCCATTTCATCCCTAGCCTTCGTCTCGTATAGGACATTAGTTCAGGTCAGCCCCTTGGTATGCAAAGATCAGTATCACGCGTAGGTGAATCATTAAATGAAGAATTTGCCAATTTCAATTTTAGTTATCGAGTGTAAATCAATGTTATGCCTTTTTCAGTGTTAGAAATATGATTGAAACCTTCACTTTCGAACCCTATGAGGAGTCAGCTTCCAATTGAGTCGGTGTGTTAAGTATAGACTTTCCACATACATTAATAGGGCTTTTTAGCCATTCGACGTTTTGTCTCTTTTTTTCCCAATGCTTCCAGAAATATAATAAATAATAGAAAGAAGCGGCTAAGCCCCTGCTTGATAAAGCAAAACTAAAATGCGGGTAGCTCGATCGCTTCGATTGGTTTCGGTCTAATCAATGAATGTATAGGGGTCCACCTAATCTTTCCGCAGGTACGATCTAGACGACCACATTCCTGTTCGCCTGGGCTAATCAATCCAATGGCTTCGCCCGTTCCAGTCCTAAACTAACTGGATATTCGGAGCCTATAGATCCCGCGTCGGATTGATCTGACTCTAGCGCCACCCCCACGAAATATTTTTCTTTGTTTCTTATATGGATGAATTCTTCTTCTATGCCAAAATTCCAAGTTTATTTCTTTCTCCAAGTCTTTTACTTTTCCGGTTTGCTTCTTGAACTTGAACGACCGGTTGTTGAGTCTTATTCCCCCATATGATCTGAGAAAGCCTCTTCTTCGTAAGAAAGCAAGGGCTAAAGCTCAGGGATGGAAGCCAAAACAAAGCGAAAGAAAACAGCATTCAAAGTGGAATGTCTAATTTTGTGGTAAGAATCGCCATTCGTAACCGCTGAAGCAGGAAGATCTGATCGCTACCCCTGAGTGAGAGGGGGTGTTTTTAGAGCAATCAAAGCAATCACGACGAACGAAAGAGGGTCGGATTCGCAAATGTGTGTTCTCGGGTTATGGATTTAACATAGTATAAATAGATTCGGCAAGAGATTGCGCGGCATAAGACTCTCTCGACCTGTTAAGCCCATACTGAAATTCCAGGACATTCATGAATCTACTCGAGCTCTTTGGCAATCCTTACCCATCTTTCATGTAAAAAGGCGACTCGCAAATGTTTATGGTTCTAAGGGCAAGTACCTCCTACTAAACGTCCTTATTGAAAACGAAAGCGACACCTCTTGTTGAAATAAGATTCAATAAAGCAGACCACTTTTTTCCTTGGGCCGTAGAGAATAAAACAAAATTTCCCCGGAAAATAGGATAAGAATCTGATGTCGAAGAGGGATATAATTTTCCTTCAATTAATTATTGAACCAAGTAGTGGCTCTTTCCCGACCGGATGTTATCTAAATCCCTTAATTAAGGGAAGATGGAAATAATCCCTAAAAGTCTCAGTCGCAAGCAACCTAAATATGGCACCTGTCGCAGGGCCCCACTCGGATGACTGGTTTTGAGGAAAGGAACTATATCCTTACGTACTACGTTTTTAAGCTAGTCTGATACCCGAAGGCTCGGCTCTTGTTTAGAGTAGAGGTAGGTCTCTTTTGGAAGCGTTCGCCAGTGACTAGCTCAATCGAGGATTAAAGACGTGAAAGCTGAGTTCAAAAGGAAGGTGTAAACAAACAAAAAAGCTGAGGCTTTATCTCATTCTCATATAGTGTTGAATACACTTGCTAGAGAAAATGCTATTGGCCTTTTCGGCTTAGTCACTCTCTCGTCGTTCTGATTAAAGGATTGAACAAGAAGAGTTGCTACGTGTAACATAAAGAAGACTGAGAATCAGGGCTTCCTCTAACAAGAGAAGAAGCCATTAGTAGTCCAGGTTAGGCTTTCGGTTTAATACCAATCTCCCGCAGAGTAGTGTTAAAACAATAATAGTTGTATGGGCTCAGCCCTAGTTCTTAAGGCGAAGTATCACATGAAAGAGAAAAGTCAACATGAGACTCGAAAGACGCTCGGCGATAAAGAAAAGAAAATGACTCTTTCTTCGGTGGACATGGCGGAGGCTCATGCACTTACACTTAGGAAAGGTTCTGACCTGGCTTTTTATCTACAACTATCTTCTGTTTGTATGTATGAAAACGGATTCATCTCAGGTCTTGAAAGCTTTTCATAGTCAAAAGTCGTCTACAGATCGCAGTCTGAGGCCTATTGTTAGTGATGTGCAGCAACTCCTGATGTCCCACCACAGCTGGTCGGTATAAAGGGTGAACAGATTAGCCAATGCTTCGGCCGATTGGGTGGCAAAGCATCTTCCTGACTGAAAGTGTCGACCTTACTGGGTGCAGAGTCCTCCACCAGCTAAGTTATTCTTTCTATTTTAAGAGAAGATCATCATTGTTTGACTTAGGCCTTTATGTCTTTTGATTTCAGCTTTCAATGCCCGGAATAGGAACGAACTGAGATGATTCGATAGTGGGAACTCATGAGCGCTCATCCATTCTTTGTCGGGAACCAGAGCAGGCATAAATTACCTTGATCGAAAGTGAGCCCGCCCTTCACGAAGCATGGAAAGTCAAAGGATGCGAAGAGAGCGCCACTACTCTCTTTCCGGGAAAGATAACTCCTAGGTTAGGCCGACAAGACATCAAGAGGGAGAGAAAGAAAATCCCCTCTACCGCTACCCCATAAAGAAGAGCTCGCTTCACTTGCTTACTAAAAAGCCAGGAGAGAAAGCAAAGCCAAGCATTTTTTTTAGTACAAAAAAGTAAGATATTTATATACGTAAGCCCTCACATTATGAGACTGAAGGAAAGACTCCTGCTTCAAGGTCCTTAGATTAGACCACTGGCTTGTTTGGCCCGAAGGAAGAATCAAAGCCAGAAGGAATTACAGACAGAAGCACTTCTAACTCCCCTAAAATTTAGATCGAAGAAATGATAGGTCCGCCTATAACCCTATTAGCTCGAGAGCAAGAAAAGAAGGAGGGAGGGACTACTTAGACTACTTAATCGATAGAGCCCGGCACGATTACTGGATCGAAAGAAGCATAGGTACACTTAACACTAACCCAATCCAGATGAAACAACTCTTATCGGAACCCAACTTCTCTTTTTTAGCGAATAAAGATTGAAGTAGCTCTTACACTTACTATATTTTAAATCTTTCTTATTTTTCATATGAAAGAAGGAGAAAGGGGGCTGCTACTGCAACCAAGCAATTGGTGCAGACGCTCTACGATGCAATCAGACAATGAGAGAGCGGACTCTCTTTCTCTAAGGGACACTTCCTCATTTTTTCCACCCTCCGTGGAGGGGGAGTACCATGTAGTTAGGAAGATGATTGATGCCTAAAGCATGTCTACTTAAGATCTCTATCCTTTCTGGTGATCAAGATATCCCAAGAAGAGAGACTTGACGGCGCGCCTTTACTAGAAGAGAAGGAAAGAAGACACTTACTAGAAATCTATTCCACTACCGCTTGATTTCTCTCTGTCCACAGGGCATGACTCACCCACCTTTCCATCCCCCTTCAAAGATCCACCCGATCGATGAAGACTTGAACCGAACTCGTAGTGATCAAATCGACTTTGAAGAGTAAATCCTCAGGGCAAGCCAAAGGAAGGACGGGATAGAGCTCCAAGACAGGCTGAAGGCAAAGAAGGATAGACGAGACAAGGAAGCAAAGGAGAAAAGAAAGATCGGAATAGAATAGAGGTAACGGTTGAACGAACGGTAGACCCAACTCTGTATACTTAGCCGGAAGCAGGGCATTCCACCGATTCCACTTAGGGAGAAAGCCTTTCCCGTATCTATTTGAACCCGATCTTAAAATTTCTATCCGGTAGACTTGGTAAGGTAAAAGGGCCCCGACTTATTTGATTTCCAGAATTAGAGTTCGACCGCAGCTGCCCCTTTTTTGTTTTGGGGGGATCAAGTTCCTTGCCAACTATCGACCCCGATCTCTTTTAATTTATTTGGGGTATTACTAGCCTAGCCTTCGTCAATCACACTAAAGCAGAGCACCAAACTACGGCAAGGCCCCCTTAATTAAGGGTTAGGTTAGTCAATCCGGCCCGAGACGCGTTCGTTG